>NC_088343.1:3790000-3807500 GCF_036884655.1 Musa acuminata AAA Group | reverse complement strand
AATACAAGTTATTCCTCAGCTCTCTGATGTTTTTCAATGTCTCAGGTTGCTATTGTGGTTTGTTCTTGATGGTTATTTCATGTATCTGAAGACTTTTCTGGTCTCTCCTAGTATATGTTTGTATTATTTTATTTACACTTATGTTGTATGCCACATCAACCGCTAGACTATCGTTTAGGCTGTTATGAAACTTCCCCAGTATTGTTAATATCCATGTTAAGGTTTACAATCCATGATAATTTTATAGTAGGCCTGGATGTGATGTGAAATCATGATGTTTCTCCACGCTAAGAACTTTCCAAATGACATTTTGATGATAATTCAGGTGCTGGTAGAGGAAAAAATATAAAATTTAGTTCAGAGATACATTCCAATGTGTGCTATTTTGTTGCATTATGTGCTTCATGATTATCTATGCTAAGTGAAAAAGTTAGTGTGATCTATCATCCTTTGACTTTTCATTCAATGCACACCTAATGCAGTCTTTAAGTAATAAATGGCCTGTATGGCTGAAATACATCATCACAAGTAGTCTTTTGTGGACTGATAAGATAAAAATCAGTAAAATATAACAATTAGTAGGAATATGTAGTATTAAAGTTCTGTAATAGGAGGCGTCAAATAACAGGTAATCATCAAATATGAAGCAATGATTCCAATGAAATTTGACCTTTTTTCCAGCTTCTGCATATCAGCAAGAACTTAAGATGGTCAGTGAAGAACTTCAGATTTGTAATAATATCATCAATTGAAGTCACAGATATGTCCTGCATTTAACTATAAACAACATAATCAAAATGCAGAAAGAAAATAAAGCCTATTTAGTGACCAAAATAGATGAAGTTTATGCAAAATAAATTCTAGCAGTGGTATAGCAGATATGAACAATGAGCAAAATGGTATCGAGAATGACTTTAGGAAGGAAATGGTGTTGATAATAAAGATCAGCATTAAGATTGGCTAGGTTTGCCATGCATCACCTCTTTTTGTTATAGTGTTTCAAAATCAGCGTGATATGGATATCTTGTCTTATATTTGATTGATTAAAAATATTTAAACTGCTCATTTAAGACTCCAGCACTGTGTTGTGTTTTTAAGCTGATGCAAACTACAGCATGTGGCTGACTCTAATCATCAACTAATGTGATGTTGCAGGTCTTTTTATGAATTATGTCATACTTATATGTAACGTATCTGTGGTTAAATCATTTCTTTTTGTTTAATGACTTATAAAATTGGTCATGCAGGGCAAATCTGCTTTCAGAATCTCAACGGATAAAATACACAATCGAGCAACATACACAAGGCATTCCTGATGCTAGAACATACTTGTTGACACTACAGGAGATACGGATCAAGTATATTTTATTTGTGGCTTATTTATTAACTATAATAAAGTCATCTATATTCATTTGCTTATGTCTTAGTTTTCTCATAATCGCTAATCTTGTACTTCTGACAAAATAATGCTACAAGATGCTCACAGTTACCCAGGAAAAGGTCAAAATAACTAGGAATAATGAATTTTATTCCTGATGGCTGATCACAGGTTTGTTAGTGAGAAGTTCTAAATATCTTTGGAAGGTATGCTTAGGAAATTGACTGGGTTATAAAAAATTAATGAATTAATAAATATAATTAAATACCCAAAGTTTTCTTATGTTACAATGGAGTTTGGAAAAGGAAATTGCTAGAGAATTGTATGGTTCCATGTAATGCCAGCAGACTGACTGGAGTTTATGGACACATTGCTTTAGCAAGTTAACAACTATAAAAAATCCTTAGAATTATTTACTGGAAGAGTGGAGTTTATGGATCCATGACAAAGGCTTAAACCTGTTTATTCAGTTGTTGCACTGATAGAATTTAGAGTCCTTGAAGAAAAAAAAAAGGATCAAATTTATAATATCAGTTTCAAAACTCCTGCATCGGAGTACCCGTCTGGAAGTTTTAACTCATGCCTCAAATTTCAGTTATCAAAAGAAGATATACTAACAATTACATAATACAAGAAAAATGAATGTTAATAAAATTTGTTAAGACATCACTTTCTGTTATTTTGTAGATCTTTAGCTACAAAGTCTTGATAGGTCTAGCTTAGGCTGAAACTTAAATTAACATATATTTGCTATGTGCCACTGAACTTTTATTGATAGCTATGTATTTTGGAATCACCTTGAGAAAACAACATTTGACAGCCTGTTTGCTTGAACATGTATTTACAAAGTAAATACTAAATGCTTAGAAAACATTGCTCATCATCTTCTCTTATTGATGAGAATTGTGCATTTGCTTTGTCAGGAATGGCCTTACAGATGATCTTGGTGCTGAGGCTATGATGATGGAAGCCTTGGAGAAGGTTGAGAAAGAGATCAAGAAGCCACTGCTGAGGTCGGACAAGAAGAACATGGCTTTGCTCTTAACTGAATTTGACAAGATCAATAAGAAGTGAGTTTTAAATCTGTTTACTATGTTAGCTATTTAAATCTTGCATGACTAGTTGTGGTTATCGGATAAACTGCTGCCTGGTCATATTGTGCATGTTTCCAAAAGAGTGTTTGTATCAGTTAAATCCAACTGATACCATTTATGGTAAATTGTGCCCTCTCAATAGAAGCTACAGTTATAGTTATAACGAGATCAATTGACTTGATCTAGAGAATTATGACTTACCCATCAGTGCCACAGAGATGTTTGCCTAACCTATTGATCCCTGCAAGTTTTTATATAAGATTTAACATCAGTCTCAATGTCATCATTTGCATTATGAAGGCCATTACATTTACCTGCTTATATTTGGTGCACTAATTGAATGTTAACCTTGTCTACATTTCTGAAATTTGAATTAGACTGGGAATTAAAAAGGAAGATCTTCCCAAGTATGAAGAACAGTTGGAACTCAAAATTGCTAAAGAAGATCTGCAGGGTCTGAAGGAGGAGGTAACCGAAGCAATGGAATCCCAGCTTAAAAGGTTGGTCTCATCTCCTTGATAGAGGTTAAAAGTAAATATTCCTCACCAGAAGACAATTGAGAAATTTATCATTTATTCATTTTACAGAATACAAATTGAGAAATCTACAATTTAATCATTTTACCTTCTTTGAGGCATATTTTTAGCTATTTTTGATGTCCTAGACCTGTGTTTTTTAGTTATTTCAAGGTATAAGTTGTGCTAATTGCTCATAACTCTTGCAGGGAGGAGTTCAAGGATGAGCAGATGGTTGAAGTCAAGTCGTTGGATATTAGGAATTTTATCTGAGATCTCAAAATGGTTGTTATTTAGTCTGCCTCGTTGCAGCACAGATGTTACAGTTCGAAGGCAAGGAAAGTGCCCTTCTCTCATGGAGTTATGCGTGGCTAAAATTCGTGAGGTACGTATCTTCCATCATGCCTATAAGCATATGATTCGAGTATTTTGTGTCTTGCGTTGTGGTTGAGACCTCATATTTCCTATGTTAAAATATTTGTGTGGAAGCAGGATATAAAAAAGTATAGCAGCTTTTCCATGCTGCCAAGAGACATAAGCCAGCAGATATTCAATGAATTAGTCGAATCTCATGGCCTCACTGATGTGTCTCTTGCAGCCTTTCAGGATTGTGCCCTTCAGGTGAGCATTCTATTGCTGTGGTCCAACAAATAGCTGGTTTGGAGTTTCATCTTTTAATGTATAAGCTACTCTGAATGATTTGTGGCCATGAGCGACAAGTAGTAGCAAGTGTATCTATCACTCATACTGGAAACTAGTGTGGTCCTTCAACAACTAGAAACAAGTGTATTTACCGGTATGTACTAATAATTAGTATGGTACTGCTATAAGGATGCAGAGCTGATTGCTCTGCCCTTCTTTAGCAGGAAAAGCTCTTTTCCTTTTCTTTTGTCATGAATTGTATTAACCACTACTTGTGGCTTCAAATTTAACCATGGAGGTAGTTGTCCTACTTACCCTGTATCGGAAATTACAGAGAAGCTTTCTGGAAGTAGTTGTTCTGTGTGGTGTAGTTTCACACTTAAGCTTGGCAAGATTACTTAGAGGAATATCTGCATGTCCATGTACCTGATGGAGAATATTTTGTTTACTGGTCATAAACTTTATGTTATTTGGACAACTTCATTTAACATTCTTCCTAGCTTGTGATATTTGAATGATATTTTCCCCAAGTAAATGCACAGAATTTGGATTTTCTTGTGTTATATTGGATCTTGTACTTAATGTTGTTGATAGTTTATATTTTTTGCTTTTGCCATCAGGATATTCATCTTGGAGAATATCCAGGAGTGAAGGACAGTTGGTTAAGCACAGTTTCCTCTCAAGGGCAATCACTGCTGTCTCTTGATATTTCTTGCTCTGATGTGACAGATTCTGGATTGTCTCTTCTTAAGAATTGCCACAATGTCCAGTGCTTGAAATGTAATTACTGTGACCAAATCTCAGACTATGGTGTATCACATATATCTGGTAATTTTTCTTCAGCCTTTTATGCCATTTCTTGGTTTTTCTAGAAACCTTCCATTGTGCATCTTGTCATACATCAGCAAGACAATCTCCTGATCCTGTGTATAAGGAGAACCTCCCTATATTTTTTAGTAATGAAGCAATGTTCAACCCATATTATAATTACCAAAAGGTCTACTATTATCAGAAGTTTGCCTAGGTGTGAGGACAAGGTTTTACACAACCTCTGTTTAGGCACAAAAGATTAGTGGTGTAGGATGAGAAGCAGAACTTTTGATAATAGAGGAACCATAAAGAGAGGAATAGAAAGATAGTAATTGAAAAACAATTGGAAAACAAAGGGATAACTACCATACTCGGTTTGGCTCAAGGAGCGAACTCTTAGGCTCGGGATGAAGGCTTTGCACATTCGCACGTCTCGCACGTGAATGATAGAATCATTCCATTATAAAAGTAACTTGTGGTCTCGCACCACTCACACATACAGTGGGAAAAGAACTCAATTCATTGATTAATTTCTGATTGATGCATTACAATGTTCAAGCTCTTTTTTTATAGACTCAAGTAAAATAAAGGAAATTATGGAAAGAAGGATAATTGCAATCACATCAAATCAAATATATGATTTGTTTTTTCCTTCGAAGAAAATAATATTGGTGACTTGATTTGAAGGATAATCTCCCTTTCTTGATAATATTATTGATTGATAGATGCCCTTTTTTGTAGAGATGAATCTTTATGATCTTCAATCAAGATTTACAATCTTCAATCAATAACGAACTTGATTTCTTCCACTTGTTTCTGCATTTGTTTCCTTTTTCTTCATCTCGAGTAGATATTATCATGTGACTAACTTATGACATATGCAAAATACCCCTAAACTAATGAAATTTATTCAGATAATAAATAAACTAAATTGCTCTTGTATCACTTAGCATGCGTCTCTTGTCCTTATTTGATGATTAGGTGTTTAAAAGTTTTAGTTTCACGGATTCGTGCTGATATCTCCCTCAACTAACAAAGAGATCTTGAAGGAATTGCCACATATGAAATTGAGCATAATTTTGCAAAGAAATACTCCGCATGTTTCTTGAGAAGAGATGGGAAACATGCCCATTGTCATTTGATTCGATAGTTGCCTGTTTGAAGATCCATCCCTTCAATTGGTCTTTCTTTTAGGACTCTTTTCCTAATGACTGCACCAAAGTGGAGTGTTCCCAAGTTCCAGGGCAGTGTTGTCAAAGATGCTAAGTGCTAAAAGATGTCTAGGTACCAAAATGCCAATATAAAAATTGTAAACATATAATTAAGGAGAAAAATCAATAAAATTAAATTAAACAATACATGAATTCTGTTTCCATATCATTTCATATCCAAAATATCACCACTAGAATATTTAATTGCATTCATTTGACCAAAATATCACCATCTACAAAGCATTAAAGTACTAAATTATCCAAATATGACAAGAAACATAAAAAAAAAGAAGACTAACATCAAAATTAACACAATTCAAAATTATAGCAAAAATTGACAATTCAAAATTAACAATGCAAAATTCTAGCAGTGACAAAAACAGTAATTAACATAATTTGTAAACTATTATTTACAAGAATTAACTATTATTAACAAGAATTAACACAATTCAGTAACAGAAACAAGGCTTGTGCTCTATCATTAATTTTGTTTCTTCAAGTTTATCTTTTTGTTCCGGGGGAAACAAAGCTTGCACCGATATCTGACTTTGTATGCTGACATTCTAATGGCATTACCTATCTCTTAGCGGCTGAGGAAGTGAAGTACTTACTAAGATTAATGACTGTTTCCATGGTTTCTACTTTCTAGGTTCTCAATGCTTTGGCTTCAAATTTTTTTCCCAAGCTTGATGATTTTGCCTATCATATGCTTTTCATTCTTTATTTAATGTAAAAAAATGTTACACTTTAATATTATCCTTTTGCTACAAAAGGTCCTGAGGTCCTCTATATTTTCTTAGATATCTAGAGTCACTAATTTTTTTGAATCTGTTGTAGTAGATTTTAAAGTACGACATAATATTGTCTATATGTTACTCAATTCATATTCCTGAAGATCTGTGAATTCCACTTTTGCTTTTTTTTTTCCTTACTCTTGGTGTAAATAATTTGGAACAAGAACATTCACAATCTTGCTGTAATGCTTATTGTTTAATGAAACTGGTCAAACTTTTCTTGTGTCTACTTTCTTTTATTGAATGATAAATTAGCCCAATAATTTTTACCATTTTATTGCACTTTTCATCGCAAACTTTGTTTCTCCCTTCAGGACTTTCAAACTTGACCTCTTTAAGTTTAAAGAAGAGCAATGCAATTACTGCTGAAGGAATGAGGGTTTTTACCAACTTGATTAACTTGGTAAATTTGGATCTAGAGAAATGCTTAAAGATTCATGGTGGTCTTATATATTTAAAAGGTATGCTTCTACCAAACTATTGGCGTTTGATTGTCATGTTGGCACAGCTCTAAAAAGATAGCAATTTTGGTTTTTTGAGCTTTGCTTCTCTTTCATAATGAATCATGTCAAAACTCACATGAGTCAATCATTTTTACACCTGTTTAGAGTTTGCAAGGATTAATAATCTCATGCACCAGGCTTCCTCCTTCAAACGAATTGTGACATAATATAGTAGTTTACAATTTATTTCTTTTTCTGGAGGGTAATATACTTACAAACAAAGATGAAGATAGGAACGAAAGGGAAACAAATCATGGAAATATGTGAACAAAATCAATCATAAATGTGAATTCGACCAGTTTATCATATATTATTACTTTTGATACATTTGTTAGCTTGTGTCTAATGACCAAATTAGTTCCTATAATATTGGATGGTGGTGACAATTTTTCCTAGATTTTACTAGTTTGTTGTTTCTATAGTTCCTTTTATGCATTATGTATTAATTCCGTAAGTTCTATTGTCGATTGTTTGCTGTTTATGGCCTTATTGTTTCTCGTATTCTGTGCTTTAAACAATCATATGTGAACTTTCTGCAGACTTGAAAAAGCTCGAATCCCTTAACATCAGATACTGCAATTGTATAACAGATGAAGACATGGAGCCTCTTTCTGGTGGGTTTTATTTGTTTAGACTCTGTCAAAATTTTTTTGCATTCTCAGTTTAGTGCTTGGCCAAAAAGAAAAGTCTGGTGTGTTAAGGCATTTCAATGATCTACAATACAAGGAGGATGGGATGTACATGCAGCTACCGTTGTTCCTTGTATGAGTGGAAATTATATGCACATACTACACAGATAGACAAATACATTTTGTTTTCTTATCCTGGACAAATGGGCTTGGATGATGATGGTGATGAACTGATGCTTATGCCGAAGTGTCCATTGAAAAATCTGAAAATTTTGTATTATTTAATAACCTCTGTGGGTATTCCTCTAGTTTGGCATATCTTTTTTTCCCCCTGACAAATAAAGGAATCTGAGTTGTTTGAAGTTTGAACATTATAAATAACTATTCCATGCTATCACATGTAAATATAAAACCAATGCACATTGCTAACCTCACCTTTTTTTTGCATTATATGTTTCTTTTCCTTTGTTTCTGGTGACATACTCCTAACTAGCAGTCCCTTGTTTCACAAAGAAGAGGTGCAATGCACATTGATGATCTTGCTGTCATATTGTTTGTCTAGTAAGTCTCATCAAGAAAATTTGATCAGAATATTTACATCTCTATTCTTGTTCTAGGTCTTTCAAAATTAAAAGAGTTGCAAATGTCATGTTGTAAAGTTACCGATGCAGGGATTGCTCATCTAAAAGGTAAGATGCAATGGGCTGTCTTGATTTCTAGACTTGCAGTTTATTATTCATATGTTTTCAATTTCACATTTGCTATTAGCTTCTGGCATCCTTCATCAGCAAGACTTCTGTTTCACTTTTCCATTTTAGGGTACATTTCCTTTCTCCAATTAAATTCTTTTCAGGTTTATATAAAATTGCTCGCTTGAACCTGGAGGGTTGTCCAGTTACTGCTGCCTGCTTGGATGTTATATCAGGTTTTCTTCTTTTTCCTTCTTTCCTGGTGGTGCCAGCAATTGCTAAACATATAAGTTAAACATATAAGTTAATTGCTATATTCATTGGTCTCTTTGTCCGGTTAAACATATAAGTTATGCAATTTTTAGTGGGTTCCTTTCCTGTAGTCCTGTAAACCTGGGGGTTATTTTATTTCTTCTTCTTTTAAGTATTGTTGAACAATTATTCTTGTTCCATAGTGCAATGATTTCTTTCTTTAACTAGTTCATCTTTGCTATGCAAATAAAAAAAACTATACTGATATACTCTACACGTAAGTGTTACTTCTTAACATGTTCTTTCAAGATTGTAATTGCTATGTAGCTTATGAACACTGTATGGCCTGTTTGACTTGTAAATTGTCCATATCTGGTTCTTTAACTGCATGATTTCAGAGTAAGTATTCATTCATATCATGTATATCTTTTTCTTTAATATTTTAGAGTGACTTATCTGTGTGATTGAATTAGTCTATTTGTATGCTAGTTTGATTTTTTTGTTCAAAGAAATGGTATGTGATAAATATGGTTCTTTCTGGATCCTTTACAGGCTTTGGATCCTTGATTTTTTTAAATTTGAGCCGATGTGGTATATCTGATGATGGAAGTGAGAGTTTTTCTGGTGAGTTAATCACAACCTCTGGAAACTTAAGATGTTCTCTGTAAACATGTGAAATATGGAGAAGTACGTTTCCTTAAAACTTTTCAGCAATCACATATATGATGTAGGTACAGATATTTTTGGTTGTTGCTACCTTGTGAGAAGGGAAGTCAAAGACATTGTGTCTTACCATTTGCATTTCTAGCTGTGTGGATTGTTCCTTCAAATGTTTTGCTGCTTCATGCTACTTCTGATATCAACAAGCTGCAATGAATCCAGTACATCTTGGCATATAGTTTGATGTGTGATTAGATTGCATTGATGCATGTCTAAGGCATAGTGTTTCTCTTAATTTTCTGGAAGAAAATGGAACTCTTTTGTATACAAAAAATTTCTTATTCTCCATTAAGTTAGTGTCTGGTTATTCATGTGTCATTTTAACGTCTGTAGTCTGCAATGGCAATTGCCAATCTTGGTCTGTTCTGGTCTCCAGCTTGCCAGTTGAGATTTTGGCATATCAGCACAAGGCTACCATCAGGTTGAAAGAAGTAAAAAAAAAGAAAGATATTTATATCCTCTACTACCTGTTCTGTTTCTTTTTTTTCAAATAGTGGCTGCCACAAAGCCTTAACTAGCTATGAACCAGTCAATGTTAAGTGGTGCACTTGGCATCCCATGATGCAGAAAACCTTGATCTGCGAGACCCTACATGCAGACTAGTTCATGTTACTCAGGAATGATGTTTTTATTCACAAGGGACCTTGTATTTTGACATGATGTGGTTTTTCAAAAGGAAGTAATTCCAATGGCAAAAAACTTGATACATAATATGTGGTCTAGAACCATTCAGCATGATGATCTTTGCCATTTAGGTCATGCTTGATCAATCATAAATGAATTTTTCTTTCACTAGATACCATGGTATTAAGTTGTGATCTTTTGGTGCTTATGTAATGGGCAATGCTTTTTCAGCTACATTGTTACCTTTTGTCTTTCTAAAAAAAATGTAGAGCTTTTAGTTCTTCATTAGTTTTGTTTTACATGATAATGGTTCTTGTTATTTTGAAAGTTCCTGTACTGGTTGTTATATGCTTAAATTTTTGACAACTCTTAAACAATCATTGTATCACAGGGCTTCAGAAGTTGAAAGTTCTGAATTTGGGTTTCAATAACATCAGTGATGCATGTTTGGTGCATCTTAAAGGTAAATCAGTTTCAAGTTTGCAAGTGCTGCTGAGTTTTAAAATGTTCTTTCCAAAACTTCTCTAGTTGACAAAGTCAATAACTTGGCAATCTTCAGTACATCTTTGATGCCCAACCTGTAGCTTTCAGCTTCCCTGTACTATTATCTTTTTGATGTTGGATTGACATTCTAACTAGTCATGCTTTTGTTTAAGACAATGATACAAATCTTCTTATAACTTTCTAATGGCTTTGTAGTTCTTTCAAAATAGTTATTTTTTTATTTAATTTGGTAATAGCTTGGTGCTTTGTCAATTTGGGCATTAATTTTGCTAACACTTCAATATATAGTGGTCATTGTGCTTTCTGAATATCATTACTGTGGACAAAGTCAGATTGATCTGCTTTTTATTGAACTTCTCTTAATATTTGATTCATTGTAGATTTGATCAATTTGGAGAGCTTGAATTTGGATTCTTGTAAGATTGGTGATGAAGGAATGTTAAACTTGAAAGGTAAGTGTCATGATTTTCGATTAATTCAAGTTGTTACATACTTACATGTATATATTACCAACAAGAAATGGTGTCATGAAACTCTGATTTCTGGACTTTTCTCCTATATGAGAACATTTGGACAAGCCCTCATAACTTTGTTGTGGTGTTTCAATGTACTTCTGGCATCCGTGAATTCATTTGATTGAATTATACCTTTTTTTTTGTTTAGCCAAACTTGACTGGTCATAGAACATTGTGAGCTAGTGATATGCAAAATATAGGTCAATCAACAAGAAAGATGCATAAGACACTAGTGTTTTCTACTAGGTAGCAAGTCTACAATTTGGTTTTCCCTGAGTGGCACCAAAGCATGATCTGCAGGTTTTCAGAGGGTAAAAGGCAAGCAAGTGCTATAACCTTATTTTGTCAACCATAGCCAAAAAATTAACCCCTAAGATTCTTGGGAAACCTTAGTTTATTATTGAAATTATTGTTGATTGCAACTTTCCTTATTGGTTCACTTGATATTTTTTTAAAGGTCTTCTACGTTTAAAATGCCTGGAGCTGTCCGATACTGAAGTTGGAAGCAATGGACTGAGCCATCTCTCTGGTATGCTTAGCAACTTGTGCATGATATGCAATTGAACTACTTACTGTTAATTTTTTTTACTATTAGTAGGTGTCCATATCTGGTTTTCTTATTCTTATGTTGCATGGTGGCAGTAGCATAATAGCTTTCTGTTTCATGAATGTTTTGTTAATTTATTTTTGTTTAGGTAAAATTTAATTGTGTTTCTTTGTAAGTTCATATATCTTATGTGTTGAGTATGCATCTTTAATCGCACAGGTTTAGTTTTATTTTTTGGATATGTTTTTCAGTGTGATATTGACTGCAACAACCTTCAGCACATTTTAAACTTATTGCAAGTTTTGTCCAATAATCATTTAGGTGAAGGAACTTGCTTGTGGTGTCTTGGATAGTGTGGATTAATTATAGCTGACTGCTTGATGGATAAGCAATATTTGGATCAGCTATATTTTATGATTTATGATTAGATGATCAAGCTATGCAGTTTTGAATAATATCACCCATACCGGGCGTTATGTACCGGTTCGTCAGTTGACCAGTATACGGATCACCTGTTACCGAACGGAATATATATATATATATACACATACATACATATATATACTGAACGGTATATCGCTCGGTATACAGTATCGTACCGTACCATACCGAGCGAATGTTGAAACTTCAGTACGGTACGATATTTCAATCCTTGCAGATGATCATAGTTTGATTCACAGTTCATATACATCTTGGCAGATGTTAATACTAGTTAATTGATAAATTGGTCTTGCATCTTTTTTTTTTTGCTTTTTCCTGTAGCAATTTAAGCATAGATGTTTAATCTTAATTACTCTTAGTACTGATTCTGTTTTCTTTAAACAGATAAATAATCACTCGTAGCTCTCAGTTTGTTTATGATGTTTAGAGGTCTGTTCCCTCTAAGATTCCACAAATTAAAAATATGTTTTTAGTTGAAAATTCTGAAAAACCTTCATCTATGATCATTTAGATGTCCTGATCACCAAAAAGAATTTTACCAGAAATAGTAGAGCTTGTATTTTTCTCGGTTATGTGACTAGGTCAAACATGCCACATATAGGTGGAATGGCTCAAATTGATGTATAGTTGATCATTAACATTTTGTCATATGCAACCAACAGGTGTAAACAGACTTCTGAGAATGCCTAAAACTCTTCCTTACCATCCTTGAGGTTTGAAGGTTTTCCTGAG
Source organism: Musa acuminata AAA Group (assembly GCF_036884655.1). Taxonomy (NCBI): domain Eukaryota; kingdom Viridiplantae; phylum Streptophyta; class Magnoliopsida; order Zingiberales; family Musaceae; genus Musa; species Musa acuminata. The sequence goes on along the minus strand of NC_088343.1, from coordinate 3,794,900 downwards.
TGGCATGTGTCTCTTCAGATTTACGTTGCTGTTTTACTCACTCCTGATGCTGCTTCCATTGATTTTTGCATAGTGGGCCTAAAAAATGATTGCAAATTGATTCATTTTCTTTGCAAAGTCATAAACGAATCAGAGAAACAGTACATAAACTACAAGAATTAATGTCAAAATCAACAAGAAGTACATCTGAACATGCATAAACATGGCACATTTTTTCACGATTAAATTATTAAACATCTTATAATACCATACGACAAGCAGGTGGCAACCTGTTTTGCTGTCAGTTAAATCCCTGATTGGAGACTGACAAGAGGTATGAGAACCATAGTGATTGAGCTATTACCAACTTCACATTATGGAGAAAATGCAGTTCTCTGTTTCTTCTTTTTAGATGGTTTATGTCAGTGAAGAAATTGTATTTCTTGTCACATATAAGACAAGTTGAACAGTCAAAGATGCAAGCTAAATTAAAAAAATTATGAAAATATTTAACGGTGGTTCAGATTCTCTGCCATTTGTATTTTTCTTCCATCTTACTGATGTCTAACATGTCAAAAGAAGCATAAATCACATTATATAAAAAAATTGCATGGGCCTAGTCAACCTAGAGATATTATCACCTTTCATGCATGTACTCTTGAAACTGATAGTTACTGGATTCTTTTGATCAAAATCAACATGGCTTTTCTGATGGTCAAGGTTTGTAGGCAGTTGAATGTTTTTATGTGCATATTGTTGTCTACTCAAGTTCATGAGACGCAAAAACATCACTGTGATGATTGTCCCTTTTTAAAAGCTATTTCTTACTCAATACGTGACCCCTTAACCTATGGACTAGGTGCAATCTTGACGCTATCCATGAACAATCTTGACTCTATCCATGAACTTTATTCATTCAGTTAACCTAGGTGACAAGTAGATGTGGGTTTTTTTAAAAAATACTAAGTAATCAAATTACCTTGAAATGTTCTAAACTTTTACCCCTATGTTTTTTTTTGTTCACTTGCACCTGAACCTACTGGCTTTCTGGGTGTAATTATCAGTGGAACAAAATTAACCATGTAACTTGGAACTTAACCTATGGAGTAGGTGCAATCTTGACACTATCCATGAACAATCTTGACTCTATCCACGAACTTTATTCATTCAGTTAACCTAGGTGACAAGTAGATGTGGGTGTTTTTTTTTAAAGACTTGAGTAATCAAATTACTTTGAAATGTTTGAAACTTTTACCCCTATGTTTTTTTTGTTCACTTGCACCTGAACCTACTGGCTTTCTGGGTGTAATTATTAGTGGAACAAAATTAACCATGCAACTGCTTGTCATGGTCCTTGGAACTTAGAATGATAGATGTTTCTAATAAGTGAAATATATGTTAATTTTCTTTGTACAATATGATGCTTAACATAACACAGTAGTTGCAAAGTACTAACACAATCATCTAGTTTCCCAGGCAAAAATTACTACAGATTTTGCTTATATAAGAGCATTCTCACTGGGCTGGAGCTATCTATAAGTTGTGAACTTCCTTTGATGACCAAGAAGCCTTTGTAGACTTGTAGTCTCATCCATTTACTGTTATTTCTCTCATTAACAATTTGATGCTTTTCATAATATTTTTCAGTTCATGACACTTGGAATATGAAACTTGCTTTTGAGGTTTTACATGGCATGTGGTCCTCTTCATAAGTATAATTTTCATTATTTTTTTTACAAGGAAAATATGATGGTCTGCAACTCGCTATACAATTTGTCTTTTTTCTGTAAAAGATGTGCAATGCATATAAAGACTTCAGGTTTTGAATGTGAATTCTCAGAACATTATTTATATAATACAAGCGCAATTAGATTATTACTAGATTACTATGACATGAGAAACTTGATTGTGATATATATCATTGTCAGGTTTATGCAACTTGGAGAGTATCAATCTCTCGTTCACATCAGTAACTGATGGTGGCTTGAGGAAGCTGTCTGGCTTAACTTCCATTAAGTCACTAAATTTGGATGCTCGCCAGATAACAGATGCAGGCTTAACGGCTATCACCAGTAAGACTTATTTGCAGGCTTGCATTTTGTCACAATATGTGGATGCAAATATTCATGATCATGGAATTTGTTATCCGCATTCCAGTTTTGTCTTCTCATGTTAGATATAGAAAGTTTTTCCTTCTGTTAAAAGGGTAAACTTCTCTCTTTTTTCTCAGCATACAACAGTCCTAAATATTTGTATTTGAGGTTTCTTCTTAGTGAGGCACCCATGTAGTGATGACTTGGAAATCTACATAAGATGACTTTTGAGGAATTATTCAGGAGGCTTCGATTTTAATTACAGTTGACACACTACATGAAAATTTTCACTTGTATTTGAAAAATCCGCTTGTCCTCTCTCTTTCTTTTTTTCCTGTTGCTGGTTCCAGAGTTCTGGGTGATTCTCTATTCTGCTTGATTTCAAGATTTACACTAGTTGTAGTTGTGAAGATAAGATAATGCCTGTTAGAACATTCATAACGCTCTACTAGCTGTTGCTTAGCTTGTATTTATTACCTTCTATCTAAAAGTTTTCATGGATGTATGTTGAAAAACCGTTTGTAGAGTCTCAGGTGCTTCTTTATTCCATGAATTTTAAGATTTACACTAATTCTGGCAGTGGACATATGATAATGCTTGTTGATCATTCATGCTCTAGTTAAGTTGTAGGTGTTGTTAAAGCTTGTATCCTATGATATGCTATTCAGAAGGTAGCATGGAATTTCTTCACCTGCTATTCTTGAGGGTGCACCAAGTATGAGAAAACTTCTAAAGGTTTTCTAGCATGTCCAGAGTTGAGTGCATCTGAAAGGATGGTTTAGCCTATTTATATTTTAGTTATGACAACTCAAGTGGGTGGGAAATATCAATGACTAGAATGGATAGAAAAGGAAATATTTGTAGCTGACTTATGTTGGAGGTGCCTTAAGTGGGCAAGGATGAGCAAAGACTTTGTTCTGAAGCAACAAAAAAGGACATGTCCCATGACGATGGAAAGATAGACTAAAGAAAGATCCATATGCAACATCAGTTAGTTTCAATTAGTCTTCCCTAGGATTATGAAACATCAGATAGTTGGCATTGAAGTTTCTTTCTAATTTTTGCCTTCTTGTTTCTTGCAACTCTATTCTAACTTATGATTATTCTTAGTTAAATGTGAAGGCTTTTGGGTGCTTTTTTAATTTATATACTCTCTGAGTATATAAACTTTGGAACAAATGCTGTCAATTGCTTGAAAGTTTCTTTTATATCATGCAGGTCTTACCGGATTGACACATCTGGATCTTTTTGGAGCTCGTATTACAGACCTTGGGACAAACTGTTTCCGATGTAGGTGATATAACTTATGAATATGCCTTTTCAGGGTGTTCTTCCCAGTTACAATATATTTGTTCTAGATCATTATGGATCTATCTTTCCTACCTTCTAAAGTAACATAATTCAAAGCAATTAAGTTTTGGTAAGTAAAGAAAATCTTTTATTTTGATAAAGTGAAAGTGAATAGAAAATTTTAATAGGAAGAGGAAAGTAATGATTTGGCAATAGTAATTCTGGCTATGTATCATGTGCACAGAATATTGTCTCCAGCTAACAAGAAACAAGAGAACTATCTTATACTTTGAAACAATCTTATAAAATATAACATGTGAGATAACGAAAAGAAAATTACTTATGAGCCTATGAGGTGTAGGGTCTATTTACCTCAAAAGGCAACGAACTCTTGAGAGGGTCTTATTGGCTGTTGTGTTCATGCTTAGCATGAAAGAAGGGGCCTAGGATCGGCAGATAATCATCGGTATGGAAGTTAAGCAATCATCTAGATTTTGACCCAAAAAGAAAGGTCAGGTGATGCATGGAGAGAGATGCTTAAGTTGCACCTGCACGCATTGAGCTTCACTAAGCATGAGTGCACTGTGCAAGTTGCATTAAATTTCTTTGTTTCCTGTTGTGTTGTTTATGCTCTTTCAATTAGAATGCCTAGTTCTCAGTTTTTGATATACTTGTAGAATGCTCATTTCTGCATGATCCTACTCCATTCAATCTGATTTTTTGGGTATACGATAAAATATACCCACCGAAAAGTTTCATTTGACTTCCTAATTGTCCATGGATGATGGTTTTTTTCTTGCAATCGAATCAGATTTCAAAAACCTGCAGTCACTTGAGGTCTGTGGTGGGTCAATAACTGATGCTGGAGTGAAGAACATTAAGGACCTTAAATCTCTTACGTTATTAAATTTATCTCAGAATTGCAACCTTACAGATAAGACTCTGGAATTCATTTCAGGTATTTCATCGTACTATTACCAATATTGATTTCTTCCCCTATTGTCTGAGTGTTTAGCTTTAAACCTGTTCCTGTTGACACAATTTATTCAATCGCAGGATTAACTGCATTGGCTTCCCTTAATGTATCAAACTCTCGCATAACAAATGCTGGTTTGCAGCATCTGAAACCATTAAAGAATCTGAGATCACTCACCCTGGAGTCATGCAAAGTTACGGCCACCGAAATAAAGAAGCTGCAGCTGGCTGCTCTTCCAAATCTGATTAGTGTTCGACCTGAGTAGTTCAGGGTCGAGCATTTGTAAATGATCTGCCTCTGTAAAGATGACAATTGTCCATCCCTACTGGTCTGCCAAGCAATGGAGACTCCGATGAAATTGTACATATGGGTGATGTTTACTCTTATGCTCTGATTTAGTTCAATTCAGAGGTGGGAAGACTTGCACCGGATGCAAAGTATCCTCTAAAAATCTTAAAACTAATGCAAAACTAGAATGTAAATATGCTACATCCATATAAGTTGCAAGTGTATTCACCTGAACTTATGATTGTAAATATTTATGTACATATGATGGTAACAA
>NC_088343.1:3697500-3785000 GCF_036884655.1 Musa acuminata AAA Group | reverse complement strand
GTCTTATATTTGATTGATTAAAAATATTTAAACTGCTCATTTAAGACTCCAGCACTGTGTTGTGTTTTTAAGCTGATGCAAACTACAGCATGTGGCTGACTCTAATCATCAACTAATGTGATGTTGCAGGTCTTTTTATGAATTATGTCATACTTATATGTAACGTATCTGTGGTTAAATCATTTCTTTTTGTTTAATGACTTATAAAATTGGTCATGCAGGGCAAATCTGCTTTCAGAATCTCAACGGATAAAATACACAATCGAGCAACATACACAAGGCATTCCTGATGCTAGAACATACTTGTTGACACTACAGGAGATACGGATCAAGTATATTTTATTTGTGGCTTATTTATTAACTATAATAAAGTCATCTATATTCATTTGCTTATGTCTTAGTTTTCTCATAATCGCTAATCTTGTACTTCTGACAAAATAATGCTACAAGATGCTCACAGTTACCCAGGAAAAGGTCAAAATAACTAGGAATAATGAATTTTATTCCTGATGGCTGATCACAGGTTTGTTAGTGAGAAGTTCTAAATATCTTTGGAAGGTATGCTTAGGAAATTGACTGGGTTATAAAAAATTAATGAATTAATAAATATAATTAAATACCCAAAGTTTTCTTATGTTACAATGGAGTTTGGAAAAGGAAATTGCTAGAGAATTGTATGGTTCCATGTAATGCCAGCAGACTGACTGGAGTTTATGGACACATTGCTTTAGCAAGTTAACAACTATAAAAAATCCTTAGAATTATTTACTGGAAGAGTGGAGTTTATGGATCCATGACAAAGGCTTAAACCTGTTTATTCAGTTGTTGCACTGATAGAATTTAGAGTCCTTGAAGAAAAAAAAAAGGATCAAATTTATAATATCAGTTTCAAAACTCCTGCATCGGAGTACCCGTCTGGAAGTTTTAACTCATGCCTCAAATTTCAGTTATCAAAAGAAGATATACTAACAATTACATAATACAAGAAAAATGAATGTTAATAAAATTTGTTAAGACATCACTTTCTGTTATTTTGTAGATCTTTAGCTACAAAGTCTTGATAGGTCTAGCTTAGGCTGAAACTTAAATTAACATATATTTGCTATGTGCCACTGAACTTTTATTGATAGCTATGTATTTTGGAATCACCTTGAGAAAACAACATTTGACAGCCTGTTTGCTTGAACATGTATTTACAAAGTAAATACTAAATGCTTAGAAAACATTGCTCATCATCTTCTCTTATTGATGAGAATTGTGCATTTGCTTTGTCAGGAATGGCCTTACAGATGATCTTGGTGCTGAGGCTATGATGATGGAAGCCTTGGAGAAGGTTGAGAAAGAGATCAAGAAGCCACTGCTGAGGTCGGACAAGAAGAACATGGCTTTGCTCTTAACTGAATTTGACAAGATCAATAAGAAGTGAGTTTTAAATCTGTTTACTATGTTAGCTATTTAAATCTTGCATGACTAGTTGTGGTTATCGGATAAACTGCTGCCTGGTCATATTGTGCATGTTTCCAAAAGAGTGTTTGTATCAGTTAAATCCAACTGATACCATTTATGGTAAATTGTGCCCTCTCAATAGAAGCTACAGTTATAGTTATAACGAGATCAATTGACTTGATCTAGAGAATTATGACTTACCCATCAGTGCCACAGAGATGTTTGCCTAACCTATTGATCCCTGCAAGTTTTTATATAAGATTTAACATCAGTCTCAATGTCATCATTTGCATTATGAAGGCCATTACATTTACCTGCTTATATTTGGTGCACTAATTGAATGTTAACCTTGTCTACATTTCTGAAATTTGAATTAGACTGGGAATTAAAAAGGAAGATCTTCCCAAGTATGAAGAACAGTTGGAACTCAAAATTGCTAAAGAAGATCTGCAGGGTCTGAAGGAGGAGGTAACCGAAGCAATGGAATCCCAGCTTAAAAGGTTGGTCTCATCTCCTTGATAGAGGTTAAAAGTAAATATTCCTCACCAGAAGACAATTGAGAAATTTATCATTTATTCATTTTACAGAATACAAATTGAGAAATCTACAATTTAATCATTTTACCTTCTTTGAGGCATATTTTTAGCTATTTTTGATGTCCTAGACCTGTGTTTTTTAGTTATTTCAAGGTATAAGTTGTGCTAATTGCTCATAACTCTTGCAGGGAGGAGTTCAAGGATGAGCAGATGGTTGAAGTCAAGTCGTTGGATATTAGGAATTTTATCTGAGATTTTGCTTAAAAGTCTATTGTCTAAAGTTCTATTGTCTAAACCCTGAAGGCAAGTTTTTCATTTCTGTGCTTTCAAAGTAAGTTGCTACAACCAGCAGCAATAAGCTGCTTAACATGGACGCTGTTGACGACCTGACCTTTGCATTTATCCAAAAATAAGCTGCTGAATGTGCCATACATTAATTATTTTGTGATTAGAGCTGGTGACTGGTTAGCATAGAGGTGCTTCTCTCCCATGGCCCAAATTTCTGTTTCATCAGAGATCCGCGGTATGTCAACTATTTATGTGCGTCTCTCCCCACTTCATAATAGTCGCACCACGTGGTATGTCAACTATTTATGTTTGAGAAAAATGCATTTCCTTTTGTTGACTTTATACCTTTAACACAAGTCATCTCGCTCTAATGCTTAGATTCTCGAAGCCCCCCCAAACCATGTGCCCAACACAAATAGAATCCGAATTCTACAGACTTTTAGAAGAAACAGAAGCTTTATGTTTAACATCCAATGCCAATAATTCCTTCGACCGTGTCTGCCTATAGCAAAAGCTAATTAACTTGGGGAAGCCACGAAAGAAGAAAGACGCAATTTCCATCACAGCGACCGCCAGCCATATTTCAATTCCCCGACAATATGTCTTCTTTCCGACACCAACCTCTCAATTAATAGAACATCCAGCTAATTGCATTCGATTGTTAGATTTTACTTCTTGCCAACTCTTCCCAATGGTCCCCCACGGTTTGATGATTCAATACGCTACAAGCTTCCTCCAAGTAACAATGGGCCGCCCGCCATCTTTCGGCATAAAAAATAATACTACGATATTTTATGGTAGATTGAGACCCGAACGCTAATAGTAAAGATTTTTATGGAACATTTTGATGCCATCAAAGTGACAACTAATGTTTGGGTGGCGTGGGGGGTCCCGACAAATAATGATGGCTGGAGCCGGCTCTCCCAATTCGCAAGAGTCGGATCTTTCGTCAGCAATAATACCCCATCCTTTTATTATAATCTTCTAAATTCTGCTCACCACAGGTGCCTTCACCGCCTGCCGTGTGTACATCGGCATCTCCGCTCTATGCGCGCACGTCCTGCTCAATGGCAATCTCGCAATAAATAGAAAGGTAAGGCTCGTTATCGACGCGTGGAGACCACCGGGCGGCGCATGGTGAGATCCGTTGCTTGGGAGTCACGCGTCCTGACTGACTGCGTCGGAGTCAACTAACCCGCATCCGACGGCCGCTGTGGTTGAACCAACCCGTTCTCACCGAAAGTGGTCTTTCATTACCACCTATGCCCTGACTCGCTGGCTATAAATACCACGCCGGAGTTAAGCTGTGTTTGCCAAACTCGATAGACGGGAAGCCCACAGCTCTCCAACCAGTCAGGTACTTCTTCCGTTTCGGCTTTGACTTAGAGAGAGAGAGAGAGAGATGGCGACGTCTTCAAGAAGATCTAGCGGGCCGGTGCTCCCTTTCCGGCGATCGATCTCGCCCGGAGGAGGCGGTACTGCCTCCGCCTTCGCCTCCTCCTCCTCCAGTTTCACCGCTCACTCTGCAGCCTCCTTCTTCCACCACCATCAACACCACCGATCCGCCTCCCCCACCCGTGTCCACTTCGTCGGCGCTGCTCATCCCCCAACCCCCTCCGTCCGTCTGTCCTTCGACCGGTCCACCTCCCCTGGCCGCTCCCTAGCCGCCCCCGACAAGCGATCCGTAGCCCCTGCCGCCGCTACCGCCCGCCGCACCTGTCTCTGCTCCCCCAGCACGCACCCTGGATCCTTCCGCTGCAGCCTCCACAAAGGCCTCAACCTGCACCACCACGGCCACGTCGCCGCCGCTTCGCCGTCCAATAGGCTCAACGCTCGACGGTCCGCTATGACTAACTCGCTGGTCCGGATCGGGGCCGTGGAGGGCGAGTGGGTAAAGCGTGCCCTCGCTGCTCTCATCCGCCCCTCCTCCCACCAGCAGCGGCGGCGGGCAGGGTTCCAACCCCGCCCCAGCCGCCTCTCCCGGATGTCCAAGGCCGACGATCTCTGATCCCCGCCGTCCGATCCACAGATCTCGTACCAGGTTCGTAAATATCATTCAAAATAATAAATATTTCATCACCTCTCCTCATCGTCACCGCGGAGATTCGCCGGCGACCGCGATCCAGATCTTGGAGCGTTTCGGAGTTCGGATTTTTCGGATTACTTCTTTTTGTTCATAGCATTTTGTACCAAGAAAGACAGGGAAAAAATAATATCTCGAGTGGGGCGGCGAACAGATCAAGCCGTTCGTTTGTACATACTCTTTTGTGGCAGGCGTTGATGCTGCCAATTGAACAAACAGATTGAGTCGAACCGAGACTAACTCCTTAAAGTAAAAGAAAAATCCTTAAAAAATCATTTAATTTGCTCTAAATAACCTAACATTGATTCATTTTTTTCTAATTATGTTCGAGAAATAGTTTCTTTGGGTGGCAATTAACCGAGTGTGATGTTGGGTTGGTTATGCATTGCAGCAGAGCTAACGTGTTCGTCCGTTCCGTTATGCTTACCGTTGGGCGTCGTTTCCGTCGCCGTCGGTGTAAACAGCGTCACCACCGTCGTCCGTCGTATGCGCGTCCTTTGTTCCGTGAGGTAAAGAATTATCTTTTTTGTGTTATAATTTTTCTGCTTTATTGTTATTGTGCATTATTTGCTTTTATAACTGTCTAATTCAATCGTTCTCTCGTAGTTTTCGTTGCAGGACCGGTGGGAATTTTGACTTGGAATTGCTCAGAAAAGAACACAGATGATTAACATCAATAATAAATAAATATATATTTCAATCAGTTCACTATATTATTTCCAAATAAATAAATTAATTGAAAATTTTGGGGACTAAAAAGTTGCAAGTTGAAACTACGCAAGGAATCAGATCTGACCCACTAAAGGAAGAAAGGGACACTAGGGACAAAAGAGACTGGCCAACTAAAACACTTCCATCTCGAATTGATGTTAGAATTTTAGCCTCGGAAGGCGCTGGAAGTAACACATGCCGATTGCCGCAGTAATGGGCCTTGGACTTTGACGGCGTCCGAGGTCGGTTGGAAATGGTCAATGTGACCTTCTCGTGCGTCGCACAAGAAGCGGTGGAGAACCGCCTCAGGGCCCCTATGGCCCCATATGAGGTTAACATGACATCATCATTTCCGACTCACCGGTTCTTCGACATAACATTTGTGACAACATACTGCCGACGGAGCTTCGCGGATCAGAGTGGGTGGAAACATATTAGGAGTGACGCGGAGAAGTTGATTCAGCCGATCGGAATGATTCACTAATTTTCGAATCTTTAAAAAATAAAAAAATAATTATTTATTAATAAATATGATTTATTTTTTTAAAAAAATATTATACATATTAAAAAAATAAAATCCGATTTTATTATTTTTAAAATAAATATTATATATATTTTAATATAGTTGAAATATATATTAATTTTGAAAAAAATTATCAATACAAACATATCTAATTTATACCGAATGAGTATCAATATAATCAACAACGACACACAAGATATAAACCTTTGGTTCACACGGTAGGCAACCTGAACTTAGCACTGCAAGTGAGAAAAGGAAGAGCTGCTTTAGAATAATGTGGCTATCAAGTCAACGTACGCCGCTCTTGTAAGCTTCCCATGGTCCGTTTGTATGGGGTGTGCTTGTTATTCTACGGAAAATATTACATATGGCAAAAGACGTTTTGTACTCTGACAAGCGACTGGGAGTTGTAACTGTCAGAAATAGTGTCGACTTATTCAAGATGGAAATCTGCCCTTTTCTTTTCTTTTTTCTAGATTGAGTTTTAAAGATCAAATGAAAGATCACTTCTGTTCAACCTCTAAATAATATCAAGAACAACTCGTAATATCGTAATTATTGGGATGGGTTACATAGATGCTTTACTACCACTGGTAGAAAACTACACTATCACAATACAAACTCCGATTCCTTTTCCGGCTAATGCAAGCTAACTTTAACACCGTTAATGTTGATCCTAACTTGGAAGAAAAGGATGAAAGATTACTCTATATATATATATATATATATATATAATTCGGGTTGAGTTATCCGCCCAATAGGTCAATGGTGAGACAACCATTATCTTCTTGTAGACATCATGACGATCACTACTATCTATGTCGACGTCGATATAGATATCGAGCGATCTTTTTATTACTTGATAATTACATCAAATATAGATACAAAGTAACAAAAAAAATTATTCGATAAATTATATAGAAAATACAAGGTGGTTCTTATCTTTCGTTGTTGCTCTTCTCATTTACAATAATTATCCATGACCCTAGTGATGTCGTCATCCGTCACCATCGATATCGTCCGTCATTATCGACTAAAATATTAAAAGTATTTTTTTTGCTTTCGTTTTCGTATTTTCATATGTAAGATTGATAATGTTAATATAAATATACCTAAATATTTTACTTTTCTAATTTTAGGAATATAATATAATCTTTTTAAATATAAAAAAATAAAAATAATTAACTAAGGGGTAATATGTAATTTCAATCTCAGAAAGCAGAAAGAAGACATTTCAATGCATTGTTTCAGCAATAAGCTCTAAACCGAGGCACATTAACGCATTAGTCCACCAAAAGTTTAGGAAGGGAAGCAGAAGAACACACACCATCACGATGATACTTCAAGTTGTATGAATCTGGCCACATCAACCTCTTTCCCACGGAACGTACACATTATTAATCGGGATGAGTCTGAGAGGACGACTTCATCGGATCCTTTCATCAGAGGCCCGGTCTTCGGGTCCTCGCCCGAATTGACAGGGCAGTTGAGCGAAGGATCCTTCAAGCCGAAGGCTACCACAACCGCGTCAATCTTCGTGCCAGCTAATCTCCACCGTCCACGGAAACCCCGTGTGTGCATGACGGTCGAGATGAGACCAATCATTGTGCGGGGACAAATGTGACCCGCCCCACTTCCCCTCCTTCATCTCCGTGCTTTGGTTTGATAAGATTTGATCTGTAGACGACGACGCTGCCTCGTGTGATCTGATCGGAAGCTTGGATCTCGGGTCGGAGAGGAGCCCCGGTTCGCGATGTCGATGCTCGACGCTTTCTTCAACAAGGGTTTCAAAGGGGCGAAATGGTACGCCGGCGATCGATGAGTCCTTACGATCTCCTCCTCTTTTCTCGTGCTTCTTACATATTCCTCTGATATTTCGTGATTCTTGATGAATTAGATTGCGGGTATTACCTCTCGTCAAATTTTCTTTGTGGATTCATGATGTTTTTTCTTCTTGATCGTGGGTGCTTCGAGTTTCGTTCCGAAGGGCAAAATTGGTTCTCTCTGGTGAAATTTTTTCGTGGGTGTATATAGGAAAAATGTGTGTTATGGAATTATTTTATCAGATTAAATGGAAATTTTATATATTCGGCAACCGAAACAAAAGGTCGATATGTTCTACTGGATGGCTTAGCGTGACCTGGTCATTGCTTTTTGTGTGATGAAGCAAAACGCTGTTGAAGCTGACGATTCCGAGAATAAAGTTGCTGCGTAATCGAAGGGAGATTCAGCTGAAGCAGATGCGGAAGGATATTGCCAAGCTTCTTGAGAATGGCCAAGAAGCCACTGCTCGAATTCGGGTATGGTGTAATTTCCTTTCAGAATGTGATCGTGACCAGAATGATGTGCTATGTATTGGTTGGAAGTGTCAAACATTGAAAACCAAGTGTTTTTGTTTTTTGGTTTTTTTCGGCTGATGGAAGGTGGAGCACATAATCCGGGAGGAGAACATGATGGCAGCACAGGAGATCCTTGAGTTGTTCTGCGAGCTCATCACTGTCCGTCTTCCCATAATAGAAACACAGAGGTTATATTCTTGGTGCTACTTCTGCCCTTTACCGTCCTATTTTGTTCTTTGATTTGGTTCTAATGCCTTTGTATATATATTTTACTTAACAAGCATATAACATGCAGCATGTTTCTCATGTTCTCAGAAACTGATAACGAATTTCTAATTGGATGAACATGTTTTCCTTTGTGATACACATAATGACTTCTCGATGATTTTTTATTATTAGTACCTATGACAACAAGCTGTAATATTACCAACTTTTTGTGGTTGGATATATGGGACAGCATTATTGTTTAAACTAAGAACTATTGTTTCTCTTTCTAAGGTATTATGTCTCCCTGCACCTCTCTCCACACTACTAGTCCTAATAAACTTGGTCGACTAGATATATTCAGTTACTCATGAGTATAAATACTTTTTGTGTTCTCTTTTTCTAGTGGACTCACACATCCATCTCAGCATCCTGTCCTTAGCAATATTATCTTTTCGTACTTGCCGCTTACACTTTAATATTCCCCACCACTTTAACCCAAAAGACACAATTGATTCTACCTCTCGAATAAGATTTTCTTTCAGTCTGAGGGCACAAGAACATCACATAAAACTTTCAATATTTCTTTTTATTTTTTCCATCCCACTATATTCCTGTGGTTAGCTTTTATTGTTCTCCCCTTCCTATTGGATAATAGATCCAATCCTAAAAAAATTATTCTAAGACTTGATTCTTCTATTGTCATTGCTTGTTGTTATTCTGCACACATTCCATTTAGTCCTACTTAGTTGAGGATTCATATGTTTTCTTATTTTATATTTTCTAGTAATCTCACTTATCTGTCTCAATGTTCTCTTCTCAAAAATACTAAATTTTCATCTATATCCCATAACTTTCAGATCTAGACTTTATTGTGCGGTGTTCCATGTCTAGTTTGCTTCTGTCCAACTCCCTTACGACAACTAGTGATTGCAGATAGGCTGGCTTCTGTGTATCCTTGCTATCATTTGTAGAACATAAGGTATACAATTTTTCATCTGCAGGGGACTACAATTTTGGCACCTCCTTTGATAGTATAGAAATGTTAGGTGCTGTTGCAGAGCAAGGTTTAGATAGAACTAGTTGCAAGAAGTATCATGGCATGGTTATTCTTAGTTACTTAGATTTGGAGGGATAATGCACATGCATTTTCTCAGGAATCTAGCATCATGCAATATGAAGCAGGGTTAAATATCTATAGTTTCTTGTTGAGCAAATTGACCTCAGTGAATATCAAAAAGTTCATGCTTGCGTGTACAATAGCCAAAGAGATCTTTTAGAGGTTGGATCTAGTCTCTTGAGATCTAAATGTTTTGGAGGTTTTGGCCTTGCGTCTGACATATCTAATTAGTAAGCCAAAAATTATGATGAAGTCTAGTAATTAGTGATATTCATTGGAAATAAAAGGAAATCTTCATATTGAGAACATTTTGGTGGATGGATGATAGGTTTAAACTGGATATGGTCCAATATGTATGTTGAGTGGTTCCCTAATAATAACAAAAATCTGGAAGAGTCATTTCTGATAAAACAGTAAATGGCTTTGTCAAAATGGGCATATGGCATTGGTTGAAGCCTATTATGGTTGGTCCTAACTGTTTGTATCATATATCTTTCATTGGCCAAACAGGCTATGTATAACTTCTTTGCAAATTCTTTTACCAATTCCAAGTAGTATTATGAAGTAGCTTTTTATTTATTTATGTGTACTCATAAAGTAAATATCTGGCATAGCTATGCTGCGCTACATGTATCCATAAGTACCCACTTATACATGTTTCCAAAAGGAAATATCTGACATTGTTGTGCAATGAGCATTAATATGGGAACAAAAATGTGCGAGTTGCATTTAGCCACTGAATTAAGGTCGATTCTGTTTTTCCATGGTGAACATTGTACATAACATTTCCAATAGAAATAACTTTAGATATTATTCATAGAGTAAAAACATGATGGTTAAAAATGGTGAGTCGCGATAGGAGTCTCGTGTGATTGTCGGGTACTTTTGATATTAAAAGAAAAATTTTATAAGACAGTTGTCAAGCCAACAATGTTTTATGGATTTGAGTGTTGGATAGTTAAAAACAACACATATAATAAATTTGTATTGCTAAAATGAAAATGCTAAGGTGGATGTACGAAGTTAGTAGGAAAAATAGAAAAAAGTCAAAAACAATACTAAATAATTAGGTATCGCTTTGATAGAAGATAAATGAGAGAGAATCATTTAAGATGGTTTGAGTATGTGCTCAGAAGATTTATGGATGTAGTAGTTAATGCGATAGTTAGAAGATGTGAAATAATTACCGTTAGTGATATGAGGAGAAGTAGAGGAAGGAAAAAAAAAACGTTAATAGAAACTATAAATAAACATTTAAATATTCTTAAATTAACTAAATATATGACTTTTTATTATTCTTACCGGTGACAAAATATCCATGTAGGCGATCTCAAATAATTGGGATTTATGACTTTGTTGTTGTTGTTATAATATTCCCGATAGAAATGACCTTGTAACTATGGGAGACGAAAATAAAGCTAAAATGGTGTAATTAAATCAAACATCTTATTAGTAAAAAAAGGAGAAACAAGGAGAAGGATCACTGTGAGACATTATCATCTTCCCGATTTATATTCTCCAATCAATGTCTATCCAAGCACCATATCTGATATTGATATGAAGCAATTGTTACCATAGGGCTTTAAGGGAATGCATGATCTACGACTACATTTAAACATAATTAGAGTTAGAAATATTATTTAAAGCAGAGAAGTTATTTTTTTATTATTAAATCAAGCTAAAAATTGCACGGACCGTTTTTATAAATTTTTGTAAATATTCCTTGAGCTTTTTGGAAGGCTTATTTTATCCTGATGGTCTTAAGATTTAGACAACCAACACTTCTTAACTCCTTTCATGATGCTTGAGTTTTGTACTGCAACAATTTTTCAGAGAATGTCCATTAGACTTGAAAGAAGCAATTTCCAGCATCTGTTTTGCTGCACCACGATGTGCAGACTTGCCTGAACTTCAGCAGGTGCAAATGTTATTTGCTGCCAAATATGGGAAGGAATTTGTGATGGCTGCAACTGAACTGTTGCCAGATTGTGGAGTCAATCGCCAGGTAATATTAACAATCAAGCATTAGTTGTTGGATTCTACTGGAACAGTTCTTCTGTAAAAGAGTAGACCTGTGCAACATTACTTTTGATACATTCTTCTTTCTCGCAGATAATTGAACTGCTGTCAATTCGTGCTCCTTCAGTGGAAGTAAAACTAAAGTTGTTAAAAGAAATTGCTGAGGAACATGAGTTAGATTGGGATCCATCTACCACTGAAAGTGAGTACCTCAAGCCACATGAGGATTTACTGGTAAGTTGAAGACATCAATTTCAATGATTAATTCATATTCTTTATCAACTAATATTATGTTTTCTGTATCAGAATGGTCCGAACAATTTCACAAATGGATCTACATTGCCTCTTCCACCCCAGAAACATGATGCATTATCTTCTGATGATGTGGAGGAGTCTCTCACAGAACCTGATTCGGAGGCAGATTTTGATTCCTTGGATCTTCCTGAAGTTCCAAAAGATTCAGTTCGAGCAGCTTTGGATGTTCCATCAGCTTCAGGAAATGTTTCAAACCTACCATCTTCGATGCATGACCTTGGACTCGATCACCAGGCTTCCAAATCCATTCCAGATGAGGATATGCCACATGTGCCCTCCATGGCACCTGCAGGAAATGACCTGGAGCCATCGATTGCTTCCCCATACAACCATCTCAATGTGGAACACAAACAATTTGTGCCGTTTGCTAGTTCCCCATCTTCTTTTTCAGTCTCTGCACAACAAAATGAGTCTCTTCCTCCACCTCTCTCTTCTATGTCAGAATCTTTGAAGCCTAGCCAGCCAGCCCACCCTCCACCACTGTCCTCTTCTATTTCACTGTCTCCAAAACAAAGTGAACCAGCTCTTTCTCCACCATCGTTGTCTTCTTTGCCAGATAATCAGGACCAAAATGAACCGCCTCCATCTCATCCATTGCTGTTTCCTGTTGCTTCATCTGCAAAGCACAGCGAGCCGATTACTTCTGCAGTTTCTTCTACTTCATTGCCCTCAACTAAGAATGAGTTAGCAGCCTCGCTTTCCAGGGAAAAAAGTGAGATAAACGTTGACTTACAGGACATATTAGCAGCTGCCCAAGCTGCAGCTGAAACAGCAGAACGTGCTGCGATAGCTGCACGAGCAGCTGCAAACCTTGCTCAAGTTAGAATTACTGATCTTGCCACGAAAAGGAGCAACAGGACTTCTGAAAGTTGTGGAGATGAACTTCAAGGGGAAGGCTCTGAGCATGCAAACAATTCTGCAAGACCGACGTTCCATCAACAGTATTCTTTTGGCAGTAATAAGAACCTTGCTGCCTATGGGCAGGAGTGGAAACCAGATTCACCAACTCTTCCATCTCATGAGGTGCCTCTCTCTTCCCATGTACCGCAGCGCTTGCCTTCCCTGGAGGATGATCCATATTTCTCATACCCTAATTTGTTCACATCGAAAGACACAGAGGTCAAGTCAGGTATTCATGACTCATCAGACAATTCAGTGTCTCATCAAACTTCTGATTAGGGTGAAAAGGTATGTTGCCTGGCACTTACTACTGTTGCTTAAATAGCATCCTGGAAACCTTTTAGTTGGTTATGTTTCATCCATGTTTCAGTTTAGCAGACTCTTAATCTCTGAATGTGCTTATATATGTAAAGCAAATATAAATACTGCAATATATTTTGATTATGTGCTTCTTGTGTGAAAATGTTGAAGCGCTTGTTTTGATGCATATTTGGAACCAATAAATTTGTCCTCGAGGTAATGTTGATTTACAATGTCTGGTGGATTGACAATTTCAAGTCATAATTCAGGTTCAATGTGATGTAGGACAAGAGGTGGGACTGAAACTGAGGTTTTGTGAAGCTAATTGAACAATTAGAAGGAACTTTGAGGTTAAATCAGTGTCTGTGAAAACATGCAGAATTGTAACATATAATTGAGAGTCAGGTAAACTCTTTGCAAGGATGGAATTTATGTAAGAATAAATAGTGAGTAAAAGATGAAATAAGACTTAGGGATGGTACCCAATGTTTATAGTTGAAGTAGATAAGGTGAAAGAGGATTAGCACTTGTATGTGTAGAGTTGTTGACATCAAAGAAGATAAAAGCTAAGTTGCAACAGAAGAAGCCTGAGAACGATGAACAGCTGTGATTTAACTATAAGTTGTGTTGTTAGCAGCTGGGAATGTGGCTTCTTTCAGCTTTTAATCTTCCTTTGCTTTGCCGTGTCATCTCTTATCATGATCAATGGCTGGAATTTGTCGATGATGCCAAGGCATTTAGGGGACTGTGTCCTACACGACGGGCGTGTGGACTGTACCCTCCACATGGCACCATCAGTTGTTGGAACACTATATGATGACCCGAGCTTGATAGCCACACGAGCTAAGCTCGCTATTCACGAGAAAGAGTTGCTCTTTGGAGGTGAGTAGTGACTGCATATCATCAACGTAGGAGGACGGACTAATTGGCTCAGGGTATTGCTACTCTGACTGAAAAGCTTACCCAGTCTACTTTGGGCTAATTATAGATTATCTTTGTAATTAGACTTTCTTAGCATCGTTAGATTTAAAAATTTATATTTGAATTATTATATTTATGAGAGTGAAACATCTAGGTCCATTTACCTTGATGTTGTCGGTTTTATTGATAAAAACACGAAAATAATAGGTAAAAAGGTAATTTCAACGTTCCAGTTGGTGATGGACGACGTCGGTGGTGGCGGACGATGACATCGCTAGGGGCCGCGGGTGGTTGTTGTGGATAAAGAGAGCGACGACGAGAGATGAGAGTCACTCTGTATCTGCGTCGACGTTGATACACTTGTCAAGCGGCCTTTTTGTCGTTTTGCATCTGTATCGGCGCTAACGCAAATGCACGCCGACGTAGTTGCAGAGCGATGTCGCTCTGTATTTGCATCGACGTCAATACAAATGCCGAGTGGCCCTTCACACTCAACAACTGCATTGACGCCGACGCAATGAGCGATCGTTTTTGTTGCTTTGCATCTGTGTCGGTTTCGACACATTTATTGAGTAGCGAAAGGGTCGTTAGACATATATATTAATTACTGTTTCGTCGCTCGGTAACTGCATCGATGTTGACGCAAATGTAGAGCGGTGAAAGGGTTGCTCGGTAACTGCGTCGATGTCGATGCAGAAGCAAAGCGATGAAAGGGTCGCTCGACATCTGCATTGGCACTGCTCTGCATCTGTGTCGGTGCCGATCCAGTTGTCGATTGGTCTTGCAGAGTTGCTCTCATCTCTCGTCATCGTTCTCCTCATCCACAATAGCCACCCATGACCCCTAGCAACGTCGTTGTCCACCACCACCGACGTCATCTGCCATCACCAACAGGGTAAAACCGACGACATTAGGGAAATAGACCTAAACGTTTCACTTTCATAAGTATAATAATTTCAATATAATTTTTTTAATATAGGGATCGAAATATTAAGAACGTCTAACTACGTGGGATAATTTGTAATTAACTTGCCTACTTCACCCATACCATCTCTTTTACTCCCCGAAGTAGCTATCATCTGAATCATTAGTGCCTGATGACGATTAATTCCGACCATCGTAGGGGATTGCTGCAGCCATTTTTCGGGTACGTCACGTGTATCTCAAACCTTTCTATTATTGTTTTAGCTTGTTTTTATTTTTTCCTAATATGACTTGAGCATCGGGGCCCTCTATGTTTTCTCTAACATTCTTTCTCGTCCTAACCACTCGAAATTCTCATTGTGGCAACACAGACAAGTACCCGATTTGTTTTACCTGCTCGAGTCAGGTTTGCTTTACAAAATCCTCAAGAGGGAGTAGCCCCTTCTGATCTGTCGTTTTTCTTGCGCTCAGATGTTGAGGGAAATGTTCCTATTAGATATAGGAAGCAACCAATAAAAATATATGTGAATGATCTTAATATTTGGAGAGACATAAATACTACATTATAATTCGTGGGAGAAAATTTGTTAAATTTTTTCTTCTTTTCTCATCAGCTAGTGTATCTATTCGTGTATAAGTTGCCATCGAAAGATCTATTAATTCCAAATGCAACGGATCAAAATAAGAAAAGAAAGGTTGATATGGATTTTGTTTATGTTAGGCTATGTCTGTTGGTTTCAGATTAGTGGTCAATTGGCTCCGACAGAAAGAGACGTTTCCTCGAGTGTGGCACTCGATGTTTCCATCAACCGGTGGTGGAAGTCCACGTGGTGCAAGAGAATCCCAATGATTAGTGGAATATGGCCAGTCGTCAACAAGGGGTGCGTACCACGTAGCAATCCCCCCTCCCGTGGGGGCCTCGCCACCGTATAAATGTACAGCGACACAACCGGCATCTCCATGCGAGAGGCTGCAGTAAAGCAATACTACTACTACTACTACCATTGGTAAGGTAAGGAAGCAAGACGAGAGTAAAGCTTCTGCGGCTGGGGAATGCAGAGAGCTGCACACATGGAGAGAGAGAGAGAGAGAGCAGTGTGTTCTACTTCTTTCGTTGATCCCAGGCTTCGCCGACGGAGTAGAATCCGGACGCGGCGAAGGAAGGGATGGCGGGGGAGGCGTCGTCGGGATCATTGGAGGGGGGCTCGCCGTGGCGGGCCATGAGGTTCTTCTCCCCCTCCGTCTCTCGGTACTTGTTGAGGTAGGCCTTGAGGGGGCCGACGTAGCTGTCGAAGCCGAGCGTGGTCATGGCCCATAGGAGGTCGTCGCCGTTGATGGTCTTCCGCTTCTCGCGCTGGCACTTGTCGGAGGCCTCCCCGGTGATGAAACTGATGAACTCCGACACGCACTCCTGCACCGTCTCCTTGGCCTCCTTGGAGATCTTGGCGTTGGCCGGCAGCGACCGCTTCATGATGCGGCTCACGTTGGCGACGGGCAGGAAGCGATCTTGCTCTTTGGGGGACGAGTCCGAGGCGTGCCCCGACTCGTCGTCCGACACCAGCTGGTGGCTGCCGCCGGTGCCCAAGTGGTGACGGCTCCTCCTCCCCTTCATGGATGCCCTAGTGTGAAGAGTAGAAAGGCCCTTGAGGAAGGCTTTGGGTTGGGGGGAGTTCGTCTTTAAAGCCGAGAAAGGAGGGGGGGAATGTCGAAGAGGTGGGACGGCTGTTTGACGCGGACATAAAGCCAACACGGCAAAGGTTCTTGTTGAGATGGGTAAACCATACGCAACGAAGAAAGAGAGAGAGAGCGACCAGCTCCAAAACACAGTGTGGACATATGCTGATGCTTCTAACTGTTGCATCCTTTGACATCCTTCTTATGTATACTGTTGTGTTTGCATAATTTGGTGTGTACACAGTAAAAGTCAATGGAGAATACACAACAAAAAAAAAAAGAAGAAGAAGAGCAATCAATTGAAGTAGAAGATAATTTCATTTTGCTTGCTACAAAACTCTACGAAGATAATAAATAACTCTGATCTGATCTGGTTAATGCTTAAAATTTCATCCAACTATAATACTAACGTATCTAAGTTTTCTGGCATGCCTTGTGTATATTTATTTGTCATCAATAAATGAAACAAAAAATCTACCCCTTCCACCGGGTATCTTCTTTTAGAATGACAAGAGAAAGAAAAGGGATTCTGATTCTTCCCATCACATCTCATCACATGACAAAAAATATATGAAAGAATAAGGGTGGCGGTCGGTACAAGCCTATCAACACTTTATATATGACAAAAAATTTTATATAGTTAGCTGGTCTTTAAATTAACTAACTACTTCCTAAGAATAAGCTAGAATCTGTCAGTAGGCTTATGACAATTGTCACCTTCTAAGCCTGCCTGCCTGCTTTGAGCGTATCTAAAACCCATCGAGAAGCTTCCCCTCTTATTAAAGGAGAATTAATGATTTAGGTAATTCAAAAAAGAAGGTAGGTAGTTCCTTCGAGAATGAATCATATATATGTCACTAGTTTTCAAGTCTGAAACACGACACAAAGGTCAAACTAAAAGACTTTAAACAAGTTCAATCTATTTGTTCGTGAAAGAAATGTTGAAGAGAATCGAGCAGAGACAATGACATGCGACCAAATGGAAGACATCAATAGGGCAGGACAAAAGTTAGATTCCATGCCTGGACCATGACAATGTGACGGTCGATACCCACTTCCAAACTCGAGGCACCACAGCAATAATTGGACAAAAGCCCTCCTAAGAATAAGGAGATTAATTACACTTCAAACGGATCACAAACACCAGTCAAAATTCTCAACCATCAATCACAACTTAAGAGAAAGAATCAGTCGGTATTCATATACTAAGGCAACTTTTGAGAGACTTCACCTTTTTATGTCATCTGAAATTTTGAGGCTTCAGCTGATCCACTAGAAGCAGGCTGGTGCTTATCGGCCACGTCAGTGTGAGATCCAACCTGCAAATACTTGCCACCCAAATTCTAACATGTAAAGCTTTAACATCAACGAATCATATAATGTGTAAAAGGGATAATTAATGAAGACATTCTCAAATTCTGCCATATCAGTTGAAATTATCGTGATTCAATTATCAAGCTAGACCTATCGGTAACAGCCATTTGATTAAGAGATGGTAGAAATAAATTAAGCATTTGTTAACAAGAATGTAAATGGGGACATTTTTGTCCCCTTGCCGAATGACAAGTTTCTTTTGGCTTCCCTACCCAACAATAATACAATTTTCTGTCTACCAACTGTATGCTAAGTTGATTTCGGAACATAACGTTTCGACGGATGGAAACTAAGCAAAATCCCAACTAAGATCCTTGACATATAGTGCATCTTCACTTAGAACACTAAGTTTTCATGAGTAATGCAAAAAATTTGACAAAATAACATATACAACAAGGCCTCTGACAGTCTGAAGCAGGTTCTTCCAATTTTGTGTTGCTTGGTGAAAGTCTGACAGTTGAGCTCACCATTGCAGAGACCGAAGACTGAATCTACCTCAGAAAATGAGCTTTTCCATAGTACCTGTTTATATATGATACCTGCATATTACCACCAGTGTCAACGACCTATCTATTATCAGAAGAGACAAAAGATGCTAAGATTGTCCATTATGCAGAAACAACAAATTTAATCATAGTAGAGATCATTTCAGCGATACGGAGCATCAATTAATTTATAAAAAAAATACATATATTATTCTATAGCAGAAATAACCAAAACAAGATCATTACATAAACTAGTCTCATAGGCAGACTAGCACTAGACGAGTAGATCTGAAGTAGAGACATACCTTTACTTTGCTAATGTCAGGTATGTCTGATGTTTGATCAGGGTAAAACTTATACAACTTCATATTCTCAAAAGCAGATCTTGTCTCCGGATCCATATCTTCTATATTTTTTTTCCTGGCTTCCTTTGCCTGCACAGATATAAACCCAGGATATAGAATAACGATTACCATGTGACTGAATCAGAAAATATAGCATTCTTTTATCATATACCAGTCGCTGAGATTTCCTCCTTTCTCTAACTTGCTCCTTCACAAACTCCTGGAATAAAAAAGGCAAAATTTTACTCAATGAAATATGATAACGACCATCCCACAAGCAGGACATTGGCAAACCAAATACCCAGGAAGTGGTAAAAGTGCAATTGAGTCAATTGGTCATGAGCAAAAAAGAACAGTGCTTCTTGATATATTACCTTAAACTCATCTTTCTTATCTTCTGGTAATGTTTCCTCTGAAATGAGTTCACCAGTAAATTCCTGAAAATTGCAAACTGGATGTATAAGTGGAAAGCAGATGCAATACTAATTGCACAATATGAACCAACTAAAAGGAAAAATATGTATTTCTGGATTTTGAACTATTATGATTTCCTTTGCCTCAAGGCAGTCAAGAGTATCCAAATCAAACTAGAAAGACCAGACAGATGTGTACCTCAAGATCATCCATCTCCCAATCAAAATCACAGACGATCTGTAAAATAGAAAAAATAAATTTACAGAAAAAAACACAATGATGCTGATGGAGTCATTAATGCAAAGTAAACCATTGATTTTTCTGATAAATTCTTTCACGAAAATAACCCATAGACCAAAAACATTAGTCCTAAAAATGGGTCCTTAGTAGAGGTATGCATAAGATTCTTAAGTTTTGAAGCATACTCTTCTTATAGATTTCTAAGCAAACATTATAAATGTGAATGCATTCACGCATATAGACAATATATTCCTTTTATACATGTAACACAAATCTACAAGAAAATTAAGAATATTATATGATACACAAATGCCAAGTCTTAAGTATTTGACTGCTCTTCATTTAACTATAAGCATCAACCTATATGGCAATCAATGGAGGGAAAAAATGCACGTAGCTTACTCCCAAATAATTAGGACATAACAACTTGTTGTTTTTCTTGTACCAAGTATAAAAGAATAGCAACCGGAAAAAAGTTCTTAGATAAGAAACAACACTCAACTAAATTTGTGAAAGCATGGTGCAGTACAATTGTGAAACTTGGCTCAAACACATCAGATCAACCTGATCTCACCAGGTCACAACATGTTTAAAATGACATTGGATCCAAGGGCTGGGTTCGATTAAAGGGCCCATGAAACATTGGCAGGTTGGGTCAGGTTTAAGTTGAGGACCCTTAACTCGTTGGGCCACGATGGCCAACCGGCCCAACCTCTCGACTCGTGTTTTGGTGTAGAGCCCATGGCTGATTCCTGTCTGAGTGAATCCCTTATCACTTGGGGACAGGATGTTCTCCTCACATTTATGAGCCCATGGCAGATTCCTGTCTGAGTGAATCCCTTATCACTTGGGGACAGGATGTTCTCCTCACATTTATGCACTCAACCCCCTCCAATTCCCCAGATTGCAAGCATGTGTGCCCAGCATCCAGTCTGCAAATTGCAGACTAAGATCTAGAGTAACTTAATCTAAGATACGTGGGACTAAGGTCAGTAAATAATTATCAAGGGATGTTATTACAAAAAACTAATGAAAAATGCAAAAGATCAAGGTCATATTCTACTATTCAAAGTACATTTTTTTTTCAGAATTAATGGCAATCTTTTTACTGATAGTGACTAGTCACAGAAAAACATAAATTTAGAAATTTCTAGTAATAGCTTACCGGAGGTTCTAAAGGAAACATTATGTTAACAACTGTATCATCCTCATCTTCATCAGCTTTTAGTGGCTGAAGGTCTGGAGATCAAGTAAAAAATCTAATAAACTCTCATTAGGAAAAATAGGGAATATGAAATTCATATAAATCATAAAGTTCATGATATCTTGAAGCTAAGATTATCACTAAATGTTCTGAACAAAAAAACAAAAATAATATCATAAACCAAAGGAAAGCCTATGTCAATAATATTTAAAATATAAGGACAAATAAGTCAGACAAAGTATCTATACAAGTTCAGAGGCCTTGAAATCCAAGTCACAAAAAGTTTTAGCATATTGTCAAAGATTGCACAAGTAGAACATGACAGAAGACATGTACTACCAGGCTAACATATGACAGTTTGACACACATATATCATATATACATTTAGAAGGTGAAAAGTTAAGGTATAAGATAACATGATATTAACTACTAAATTTCATGCATAAGATTAAGTTAATCACAAAAAACTGTAAAGTTCTAGTTCTCTGGGGCTGTCTGTATGGATTTTTTTTTATTGCCATTAAGCACTCTTGATGACACCATTGATAGTCAAAATAAGATTAATCAAATCTAACTTTATTGTTTCCACTAAGTTCTTGATCTCCTCACATCATCCTATTATCTCATGTCGTTTCAACGGTGCAACAATAGATCTCCATAAACATGCCTATACTACCTTAAAAGGTTTATCCCTCATTTCTTCCTCAATTAAAACTACCTCTACTTGTTCCCAAATGTAATACTATATGCCATTAACTTATAGAGAGCTAAGCAGTTTTATTACCTTTTTTAAAGCTTTCATTACCTTAGTTATATTGCAGTACAAAACATGCATTAACATAGATTGAAGAAAACAATGAAATTTTTATTCTTGACAATGATTGCTTATTGTGTTTTGTGCTTATGATGACTCAGCTTATGGACTTTGAGATAGATAACAATAATGCCTAAACATACTTTGAATTATATTTCTAATGTAAGAAATAAGGAGTAAAAATAGTTTTCTACTTGTCACTATAAGAAGAATGCTAAAAACCAACATTAAGAAATGAGCTATAGCAGTGTACAAATATAAATTGAATAACAACGAACTTCAAGACTTCAATATAATCCTAAAAGTAGAAAGCAATCAACAAAAGGCTAGAGAAAGACAAACAAGACTTACAAGGAAGACAATAGTCATATTGTTTGACACGCTCAATTTTTAGAAGTTTTAACGCAGATCTGCAAAATGAAATCTGACTTAATATATATAGTTAACAACACCACGATTGTCTATAAGAGCAGAGCATTTACAACAGATAAGAGGACATCAAAAGCAGAATTAAGTAAACATCCATTGTGAATTAGCAAAGGGAACTGGTTTTAGAAGTGAAAGTCTCAGCACGCTCAGGTCAACTGGCTGGACCGAAACATGACACCCATTGATAAAAAACCAGGGCAACATCTAAATTAACTAATTAAAAAGTCATGGCAAGTTTATATTCAATTTACTAAGGGTTTTTACATTCTGTCCAGCAAGATTTTGTTTCTATCGACATCATTGAAAGTTAATAGATTATATTTCCAATGCATCCTCTTCCAAAATGAATGATGTACCCTATGCAGAGTATTCAACTAAATCATTGAAATTTTCGTTCTCTCAATACTTTAAAAATAAACATGGAGATCATAGACAAAATGCAAGTCCATGTACAAATAGAGAATGAAGATGCAAAGAATAAACAAGGGGGAAAAAACCAAAAGAATATACATTGTACAATGGAATCTAGAACAGTATTCATTTCCAACAACAAAAACAAAGTATTTTTTCATTTTTCTCACATATGGATGGTAATGCCTTTCTTTCTCTTCTTCTTTCCTTGGATGGTTCCAAGGAGAACACAGGCCTGCAGTTGCATGAGCATAGACTCTCACCAAGAAGGTAGAAATTCAAATCACCAACTAGGCAATCCCTCTCTTGCCTAATCTGCTGTGCCTAGGATTTAGGTACATTTAAAATCGACACTAACTTGATTACAGGTCGTATAAGTCACATTGTTAGTGGAGCCTTTTCAGTTATGAGATGTCAGCTATAGCTGACCAAGTATTGACAACCAAAAGATCCAACTCAGGGCTTGTTGTCCAACATACAACATCATAACAATTTCAATTTACAAGATTGAAAAGACATAAAATAGTGGAAAATAGCCAATGATTAACATTTTAAACATCTTAAAAAGAATGCAACACTTGCTCCAAATATACAAATGCCTCAACAAGTTCCTCATCCAATAAGATAATAAAAAAACACAAGATAATGCCTGGTAGAACAAGATAATGCTATAGTTTGAAAGCAAAAGACCATTAACATAAAGGCAAATTCACAAAAGAGAGGACATTTCTGCAGTCTACGTCTTTAAAAACTTCTTAAGGAGCCAAATATACTATCATCTAAGGTAGAATGCGATAAAATCCTTAAGGTCAAGGAAGATAGTAAAGACTACATTATTCATTTTTATCCTAGACTGTTACAAGTGATAGATACAACACAATAAAATAACTATAAAGTCGATGCTTAAAAAGCGTAAGCGGCACCCTTTGTAAAGCATATCCACCAAAAGTACAAGCACTTTTGAGAAAAAGAAATGAACGAAAAACTTAAAAAGAATGTTATAGCCATGACGACACATACAAGTTTAATTGTCGCATTAATTCATCATTTGCAACTGAAGCAAAGGAAATCCCTCCCCAATCCGTGCTTGCATTTTAATTGCACAGGATTTTCCCCATGTATACATATAAAAAGCACCCTAAGAATCAAGTATAAGAATTTAACCTATATGGAGAATAGTGAAAAATAGATGTCAACCAAGCTTATATTTGAAGATGTTAATTTAAAAGATTGACCCTGAAGATGTAATACCCAGCATGTCATTACCTAATCAAGGAACAAAGTCACCTTTGTATTACTGTGCTTACTAAATTACTACAATGCCAGCCATTCAATAAAGTGGGCAGCAGAGCCTTGAACCAGTTATAGCATTGTCTATCAATGCATACAGGTTGCAGAAACACGAATTCCAGATTATCATCTCAATTTACAGAAAGCATGATGAAAATCCTAAACCGAAAAAAAATTAAATGGCAGAACTACCTTCTCTGTGTGCAGCCAATTGTAAATATTTGAGTCTTCAGCCTATCAACTTGACTTTGACTGCAAAGAGAGAGCCAAAGAGAATCTCAAATATTGACTCACATTAGATGCTAAATATGAAGCAGCATGAAAAATAATTAATGCCAAATACACAAATGAAACATACCGATCTTCAAGTGGAATGTATGGAACCCATGCCATTTTCATTGCCTTCATGGGTATTATGTCTTCTTTTTCCCTTTGGACAGATTTTACACCAATTTTATCAGATGGTGGAATTGGAGAAACCACCTATACAAGAAAATAAAAGAAAATTAACTGACTAAATAAATGACTTCCCGGACAAACATAATTTATAATCAAAACTATAAAGAATATTTAAAATGCCAAAGTCATAAATGAACAGAAACAAAGGCTGATCTCATAATAGAATGTGTGCTGATCCCATAAATGACAGAAACAAAGTCATATGTGATACAATGCTTAGAATGTGCAGAAAGAAAGTTCAGTGCATAAGATACCATTAAAGATGCTCAGTAGCATGAACCAATTATATAAAGAACAATATATGGTCGAGCAACAATTCAAAGATCACCCAATCTAGATAATGATCAAAATCAACCAACCTCTAAACACAATTTTCCATGGTGGGACAATTTCATGTCAAAAATCATTAATCCCAATTGATCCAAAATAATCCCAACTAATCCCACAATTTCCAACCAAATTTGGTGATGAATTGACAAAAGCAACTGACATAAATAAAAATATTAAACAAGTCAATAATGCCCAATTGCTTGTCTTTGTCCATTGAGCCCTACATTTTCAGACTGTCCTACATAACCCATATTATTGCAATCATTCTCTAGCAGTCATGACATAGTTCTTTTTCTAATTGTAAGCACGATCCAAAAAATCACACAGACTTGTGCATGTTTTCTTTATAGAACAAATTGGATGCAGGTTGATAATCACTAAAGATTGCCATGTTTAACTGGAAAAACGTCAAGGCATTGGTAACCCATGTCACAAACATAATTCGCATATACAGCAGCTAGTATTTTTTTTTTTCAAAAAAAAAGGAAGCCAAGTTACTCCATTTTTCCCCATGACCAAAAGTTCAAAAGTTTCACTTCTCTCTCTCTCTCACTCAATAAAACAGTTCTGATCTACCTTGAAACTAGAAGATATCTAGAGGTGGTGATGCTCATCAGCATCTATTTATGCTTCTTGAGTTACATCCTCGACCTCTCAGGGAAACAAGTCAATCAAAGAAACCAACAAAGCCATCACTTTGAACCCATAAAACAAAATTTAAATATAAATTCTTTGTTATTGGAAAATTATGCAGTCTCTTCCCTCTCACTCACTCGTTCTCTTGTTTGGAATGACTAAATACCACGTCTCACTCATTACAGCTTCTGACAGAAATTTCATATCACCTACAATTCACCCTTTTCATCAACAATGACATTGAATCAACCATGCACAGTCAACCTAAACTTAAATGGCTCTTTGGTTTGAACTTGGATTGGATCATATCAAGCACATTAGGCGCTGCTGGATAGCCAAAGATAAGCTTAAAGGGAAGTATTAGACCAAAGGTATAATATATATTAAGCAATGACCCAGTGATGACAGACAAATTGCAATAAGACCGAATGAACCTAGATACTATAAACATGTCCTAGTGCATTAATTATGTAGAGAAGACACTTGGATTCATGCAACAGATGCAAACAATTTGGAATGGAAGTATGCATATTCGATGTACAGATTTTCACCTCTTTGTAGTATAAAATTAAGTAGATAGATAAATAGATAGATACATTTCACAGCATATGTTTGCAATGTATTTCAAGTACTAACTCATGTGGCACAAAAGGTGGAAGAAAAGGCGATATCAAAGTATTAATCATTAGATAGCAAGAATACTATCCGAAACAACTTACAGCCACAACAACAGGGATAAGCACAACTTTCTCTTCACCATTTACAGCCAACATTTGAGCTGCAAAACCGAAGAAAAAACAAGTACATCAATCAAATGGAAAGGATTGATATGTCATAACATACACATCTATGACACGATGGAAGCAAATGAATAACTGTTAAATGGAAGAAGCAAAAAACTACAGGCACAAAAAATGACTACGAAAATTTAGGGTACAGTGTTTGCTGAGTGAACAAACTGTTGTTTTGGGGAGGATTTTCCTTAACTATATGGAACAATATATTTATGCAGGAGCTTCAAATGAATCAAATGAGAGAAAAAGGAAAATACACAGAACCTAACACAACCTAATAATGCTCACATAAAGAAACCAAACAACTTACCTTCAGTGCTGCCAAATATGTAAACTGTCTTCCCATGCAGCTCACCTCCCTCCTCAACCGCATTCTTTGCACCACAAAGGATACATGAATCACCATTAATTCACTATTTTTCAGTGGGTGAAAATAAAAAAAGACAACCACATACCTCTAAATTGGAAAAGCTCCAATTTATCTCACCAATTTTATCCATGTTATCCCACTGTCATGAGCAAACATAACCAAGACCTCAGGAGCCAAGATCTCATACAACAGAAGTGCTAAATCAAAAAACACTATAGAAAATGATGTACGTTTTCACAACAATGTTTATCTCGTGAGCATATGAGTCCAATGAGTTGAACAGTGAAGTCTTGTAGCATAACTTAAAATCATATTTAAACTCCTAATACAAGCAATTAAAACAAACCTCAGTCCCAACTGGGAAAGCCGCTTGCCAAAGATCTTCCTGCATAAAGAAAGAACAATTAATGTCACGCTAAAGTCACACAAGATCTACTAATAAGCTAGTAAGGAAATAAATGAAATTACAATTAAATCGTAATTTTCAAACACAAAGGAGAAAAATATCAACAAGTGTATAAGAAATTAATATTCAGTTTGACGGTGTGCGTTGATTACTGAAACAATTTCTATCAATCTAACCAACAAAAAGAGAACTGACCAGAACAAAGAAAACGTAAAAGAGACAAAATCAACAAAGTTTGATCATAAGAATTAAAAAAACGAGCACCAATGAACACCAAATCAACAACATTTCATAACTGACACAAAATCCCGAAATAATGCGTCAAGGGAAACAGAGAAAACAAAAGGGCGGGGAATCGAACCATGTTCCGTTTCTCAGGGAAGTACTCGGGCTCCGGCTTGGGCTTCGCCGCCTTGACCCGCTTCCCTCTGGCGGCGCCCTTGTTCGACTCCTTCTGGAGCTCCTCCGGCGACTTGCTACCGCCGCTGGTGCTGGCCTCTTCCTCTCTTGCGACGGCTGCCGAAGCCTTCCTCTTCTTCGACGCCATGGTCCTCCCCATCTACGATCACGGGAGCTAGGGTTTGGATCAAGATTAGGGCTCGAAGGGAAGGCGAAGTCAGGGATCTGAGAGCGTCGGGAGAACGCGGCCTCAACCCAAATTTGAAGGGGGGAATAGACGAGGGGCCTAAACAGCTGACGGTGTCATTTATAGGGTTGGTGTCCGAAAGGGGTGAAGGACGGGTCTGTGAGGGAATCTCAACCGTACGATCTCCATCCCGGTGCTGATCCTGACCGTTTGTTCTGTCGAGGTGTCGAAAGCAGTGGGCCACTCCTAATAAGATCTTGAAAGTTCTAGCTCGGACCGGGCGCGGGCGCATGACCGGTCCGACCGAACCCGTTTGGTTGAGCCACATCCGGTCTGGAGCGCCACGCATAAGTGTGGGTTAAAATTAAACACACCAATAATTAGTGATGGACTCAATCATGTCATCAATTCATATTTGAATGGCTGTCATCACATGTCTTTTGGTTTTATGTGGTATATCTCTCACTACACGTTGCATTGTTGGTCAGAAGTTTCAAATTATGTTACTATATCATATCACATTTGAGGGAATTGCATTTTGTAGTATTTTGATGCATGTGAGGATGATGGTGAAATAGAAGCATGACGACGTAATTTACATCGAAATATTTCCTTTGAACATTCATAAAATTATGAAATTATCCGAACCTAGCGATAAGGACCGACGTCTAATTCAATGAATCTGAAATCAACTCTTTCAAATTTCATTAAGATAATAATGATACAGAGCAAGATTAGAAATGCAATCGATGGATATTTTATTTATTTTTTAAAAATTTAAAATTCATAATTAGTAATTTACCATACGAGTATAATGTCTTTCCTAATTAATAGGTGTATCTTAATCCGGAAATTCTTTTTCAATCATTAAGATTATTTTCTATGTTAAATAAGCAAATATGAAATAATATAAATATTATATATATATATATATATATATATAATGACGTCATCCCTTCTCTCCTTTCTAAGTTAAACAAATTCTTTGTTGATTTTGTTAACACGGCAAGTCTTTCACTATTTCTTTAAATTAAGTTAAAAAATCTATCTTTTTTGTTTTTTCTCCTAAAGAGGGCTCTTGTTTTTGTTTTTTTATTTTTCGTATAGCACTTCTATTTTTTATAATCTTAAAAATAAATTTCTCCTTTCTCATTGCGCCCCTCATCTCCGTATGTATTCTTTCTCGTAGGCCTCCACCCCTTTTTATTATACTTCTCACCTCTCCTCAAGACACAATAGTAGGGTGACGTATGATAGGGTCGATGACAATAAAGGAAGAATTGATCCCATTATCAAGGTTAATAGACAAGGAATTGAAACGTATATCTAAACTAGAAACTTTCTTGAGTACAGAACGAGTTGAATACTTGGAGAAGTGGTAAAACTTTTCCAAAAACAGAAGAAAGTTAAGTGATAAAAGATGCTCTGTGCCATGTTAGGTGATAAAACATATCGTCAAGGTATTCCAGCGCATGTCAATTGGGACGTCAACAGCCAAACTGGGGGCAGGCTCACAACACAACAACCCATCTTTTGTCTGTAGTTACCCCTTTTGTGCACATTGTAAATGAGGGGAATGTGGTGACTTAACCGCCTCATTTTACTTGTGCTCGGTGAGTCATTCCGTCGACAATCACACATGCATCGAGTGAGTGGAATCTGACCAAAATGAACAACACAGATAGATGATATCAACTCAAATGGAGAGCTTCAAACAACCGGTGAGGGCCCTAAGCGGCATTTTCATACCACTGTAAAACTCTGAAAATTCTATTCTGTTCTGAAATAAAAAAATTTGAAGTTTTCGCTTTGAATCAAATTATTTTTGACTTTTAAATTTCTCTAAATAAAAGTTTATGGAAAGATGGTTATATTCTACATAATCATAAAAAAAAGGGTAGGATGTGATACCCAAAGGTAGGATTTTGACTTTCACAAAGGTATGAAGGGATAGGTGAAATAAGATGAAACTTTCATTTGCAGATCAAATGAAAGCTTTGTTCAAAGGAGACCTTCACACATTGCCATGAACACATCTACAGATGTCATGCCCAATGCCTTGGAACTTTGATCATCAAAACTTGTATGTTACCATTATCCTTACACAACAAGGATAAAAGTTCAATTTAGATAGATGGGTTAACGTAAAAAGCTTGCCTGGTCTTTCCACAAATTTATATCTGATCAGTGTCCAGATTTTCTCGGCAAGCTAGATCAATGTTTTCACATACTGCTCCAGGTTGGTATCGAAGAGTTCAGACCTATAAAATTGAAGAGAAACCAAGTCTATGTTAACAAAGAGAAACCAACAAGCTGTGTATATTCAAATGGAAACTTGTCAGAGTGCATTCTGAGAAATCGAATAATTCTATATTAACAAAGAGAAACCGACAAGCTGCATATATTTAAATGGAAATGTGTCAGAGGAGATTCTGACAACTAGAATAATGATCCTGAATGAAGATGTGAAAGCCTGAAAGTTTAAGTTTACTTTGAAAGTATAAATTCAGTGTATTTATTCACAACGATACTGATAATTGCCTCTGAGCACCCATCTATGGTGCATCTACTTATCTGCATGATATTGTTGGACAACACAATAGGAGAAATTGATAGCTTGTCTCGTGCTCAGTTGCATCAGTGTTTGCAATGAGACAGAAAAAAAAATTTTAGATTGATCCTGCATAACATGTTCTGTATATTGCATCATGTAGAAAGAGGCCTGATTCATGGAACAAATTTAGCATTTTAAAGGAGGTTAGTACAATTTGACCTAATGATGATAAAGCTCATGAAATCATATGTCAATATTAAACAGGCCTGCATGTTATTATGATGGTAAATGCCTGTATCAACATTAGCATACATGTTTCGATGGTTAAAAAATAGGAAACAGCACATGAACTTGAAAATTATGCATTACACTGTGGCTACTGAATTCTTAAGTTTTAGGAGGCAAGTTGAGAGAAAATTTCCACTAAAGCATGTAGACGCACGCATTTGCGATGGAGAAGAACAACTACAGAGATAATTGTTAACATAGTGAGGTCTGGATCAGCTTATAACATCTTTCACCATTTGTTTGTTGTACACATTTGAGGTCTGAGTCACTTACCATACAAATATGTAAACAAATAATTTTAGAATTCTCAACACTAGTGTTTTAGATGGAAGAACTAAATTTTGGCTAAAGCTATCACTGTATGTAATCACATGTTGGTAATGGCAAGGATCATCCTAGTATAAGTACCAGTTTATAACATCTTTCATCAAAGGATTGTAATTTCGTGTCGTACCGGAGTTTCGATCATAGCTCGATACGGTACGATACGAGCATACCAAGCGGTATACTTCGACATACCGCTCGATATATAATAATAATAATAATAATAATAATAATAATAATAATAATAATAATAATAATAATAATAATAATAAAAGTTAAAAAATAATAAAAAAGGCGACGTCGCCTCGTTTCTTCTCCCCACGTGGGGAGAAGAAACCGAGGAGAAGAATTGGTATATATATATAATAAAAAAGGTTAAGAAATAATAAAAAATGGGCGACGTCATTAAGGTGATGTTGCCTCGTTTCTTCTCCCCACGCAGGGAGAAGAAACTGAGGAGAAGAGGTTTCTTCTCCCCGCTCTTCTCCCCGCACGGGGAGAAGAAACCGAGCGTTCTCCCTGTGAAGCCTTGGCGACGTCGCCGAGGCTTCTTCTCCTTACACGGATGAGAAGTTGTCGACGACGCCGAGGCCTCGTCGCCTCAAACGAGGAGGCGACATCTCATCTGCGGCGTCCGACGAGGGAGGGCGACGACGGATCAGGATCATCGAGGGAGAGCGACGCCGGATCTTCAGGTTCTCCCTTTTCTTCTCACTCGGCTAATACCGCTCGGTAGTGGGTGACAACGGTCGAAATCGACCATTACTAACTGATTTCGAGCGGTAACAAGGCGGAAACAACCCCAATCGACGGTATCGCCCGATACGGGCGGTATCATTTGAAATTAAAAGCCTTGCTTTCACCATTTCTTTGTCATACTATTGCAGACAAATATGTATAAAGGGTGTTTAATGTAATGTTTATACATATCCATGTCTTTTTGGTTTTATTCATGCTTTGCACAACATGTAGAGGGCTTGTAATATGTTTGACAGTCCTATTTTGATTAGCTTTTATGGTCGTCTTAGTTCTATAAATGCAAGTTATATGCAATCGTCGTGCAAAGGCAAAACTGCCAAAAAAACAGGTCATCCAGGCAATCATTTTTAAGGGTTTTCTAGCTTCATAAGATGGTGCGGAGTATCAGCCGACACAACACCCTAGAGCTACCTGGGTGGCATATGGCTGGATGGGCCTTTGCAGTAATGTCTAGGACTGGTTTGCTGCCTTGTTGCACAACAATGTTTTGTGGGCACTTGTGAGGACCTATCGTGGCGGACCATTTTGAACCCTTTGTCGTACGACCATTTAGAACTTGTGAAGTCTATGTTTGTAATTTGTATTACCTATCAAGTGTTTGCTAAAATATCTGCTTATGGGATCCTGAGTTAAACGCTTCTATTAACCCATCTTCTCTTTTGCAAGTTCTTAAGGGATCATAAGAGATTTCAGGAAGGCTGATCCTTTGTGGATAGACATACAAGGGTGCCGTATAACCTAGGCAAAACTAGCTAGCTCCATGACAATCGATATCAAAATGAGACAAGCACACTTAAGAACACTTGGCATAACATAAGGGACACAACAAGGCTGTGTTGAGGGCAGCCAACACATGTGACCATTAAGGGATATGAGCGTAGAGACATAGGAAAAAGAGTTGCTCAAAGAAGTGGACATTCGAGAATGAGAAACAAGGTAATGGCCAACCCTTTGTGTGAGAGGCACCACGAGGACAAGCGAGTTGGGAAGAACGCGTAGCGCACATCTAAGTTCAAGCTATGGCTTGACATTGGCAACTAAACTTGACGATGCTTAAGGCACGTACGGGCACTTGGCAAAGGTTGAGACTGTGCAAGGAGGGATGAGTTGTTCGATAACTGAAAGAGTTGTGAAAAGCTTATAGAGGTGAGGAGAATTGCTAACTCGAAGAATTCGATACTCATGCAAGGACTTGTATGCAGATGATGGACTATCTGTGGCAATCCCAAGGCGATTGAAACTCAGTACCATGGAGCATAAAAACTTTCTCTTCGGCATAGGAAGGATACGTCTATGGGAGGCTGAAGCGTGCAGTAGGTTCAGTATGTTGCTAGGCCTTAAGGGGCATAGTGAGGGCTGTATTGGCGAAGAGTTGTA
This sequence comes from Musa acuminata AAA Group, assembly GCF_036884655.1. Lineage (NCBI taxonomy): Eukaryota > Viridiplantae > Streptophyta > Magnoliopsida > Zingiberales > Musaceae > Musa > Musa acuminata. The sequence goes on along the minus strand of NC_088343.1, from coordinate 3,752,809 downwards.
GTCTAGCAAGTGTGTTCACGGTGGCGGAATAGTGCATAGTTTGTTCAACAAGACAGAGTAGTTCAAGGGGATGGTGGTCTTCGAAACTTTCAGAGGAAAGGATGCAAAAGAGAAAGTTGCTTCAATAAGATAGATACCTAGGCGAGATAAGTCTTGGTTCTTTAGAGGAAGAATCATGTGCAACAAATTGCACATGTTGAGGGGGTACATTAAGATGACAACTCCATAAAGCTTAATGGATTGAGTAAGCGATAAGGAGTCATTACATGATCTCGCATGAGGTATGGCGTTGGTGGATGCATTGCGAGATTAAGTGGGGGAGTAACCCTGGGCAACACCAAACAAAGGCACATTTAGAGCCGATGTGAAGATATGACTCAACGAAGGGTTGACCCATGGAATGGTGGCACGAAGACCACAATCAACTTAATGCAAACTAAGAAGCAGAGCAACTTCGGTGGCACTTGATGAAGTGCCCAAGCCGCATAAAAGGAGTTGAGATGGAATACAGAACATGAAGCGGAAGCGTAAAGCTTTTCCTTGGACAAAGGTCGAAGACATGAACTCTTGTAGAGGTAAGAGCAAGATCACGTTATTCCATAGGTCCTTCATTCTGATGGAGCGGACTCATCTTGTATGATACCAAAGTCGAAGGGAGCTTTGAGACATATGTATCGTATCTCGACGAAGCAATTGACGAAGGGACGAAGACAACTCAACTTGCGGAAGCAAAGTTAGGGTCAAAAGGCCTTGGCATGGGATAAGAGGAGGTGGGTACTGTTGAAGAATATGCCATAGTGTTGCCATTCGAGTGGTCGTAAAAGGAAGCTGTGCATAGTAGAGATTGTGTTGGGGACAAGGGCACAAGTTCCAAACAATGGCGCACTAATTTCAACAAAGTTAATGGACTTTGAGAGCCATTGAGCGACAGATTGTCCTAGAGTTGCGCTTCGTCCGTTTACGACCCGAGAATGAGTCGATGACGGTCGATTGTCAAAGTAGCGAACACAATCGGAGGTGACAAAAGCCTTGCAATGTGCTGACAGAGGCCACGCATGGAGAGATCGCAGTCCAAGTTCATCCCAAAAAGATCATAATGCAATGAAGATGTCACTAAGAGGCAACATGGTGCAATAGATCGTGATAGAACAATTCAAGGCACACGGGGGAAGCCCACGAGGGACTTGATCATACGGAGGTATGATTGAGAGCTACTAGGAGCTCCACTTCAATGAGCAACACGACAAAAAGGGTTATGGATTTAAGGAGTGAATGTTATGGTACCTTAAAGGTGGGTCTTCCGTGAGTGCATCGAATTTTGTATCGGGCTATATACCACCGAGGGGGATTCTGAATGTAAGTACCAATGAGTCCCATGGGGGAAACTTGATCATACAAAGGTATGATTGGAGCGACTGGAGAGTTGGACTGCTCCATAGCTCATATTTGCTTGAGGGAGCTTGACAAGTCAAAAGACAAGGCTGAGTGAGAGAACATTACTACCGAGGACGCAAAGAAGAATAGATCGGCATGAGCCCTGCAACATGATGGTGGAGGCCATGCATGGGAGTTACGGTTTGTCTTTCTATCAATCAAGGGGAACTGTTCAAAGAACACATTGGTGTTGAAGTAGGTGGTCGAAAGGGGCGAAGAAGTGATGACGAATCCAAAGGGACTTAGCTACCTAAAACCAAGCGTCGGTTAGGATAGAGGTGGACTCGGAGGAGTGTCGTAGTGCCGTAGAGGCGAATATACCAATCGTGAAGAAAGAGACGCAGATGTGAGAAAATGAAAGTAGGGCCATGGGCATGGTAGTGCCATCGAACCGTAAAGGCGGGACTTCCATGGATTCATTGATCCCTTGCACTCATGCAGGGAAAGTGCATAGTCATGAAAGGGGACTAAGGAGGTGGAGAACATAGAGGCAAACACCAAGTATCGAGACAAGACTGAAGGGTAGAGGCTAGGGAACTTCATAAGATCGGTGTCGACGGGCTTCTCATGAAGATAGTCGAAAGTGGGGGGACTTCGGGTCGATACAAAAGTGCTTGACCAAGGAATGGAGTAGGTAGTACACGATGCTATACCTTTTCTATTCAGAGGAGTACAATCCCAGAAGCGACCAAAATTATCGGAGACCTGCTCCAAGTCGAGGTGAAATTTTGCTCTTTTTGGGAAAAACTTTTTGCATTCCAAAAGTTTCATGGCAATAAGGAGGCGAATCGCAGTAGCTAACTCAACGCAAGGAATGCAAACACTTCGGGTGCTTCAAAAGTGTGAGCAAAAAGCCGATGAAGGCTAGGAACTAACTTGATTCATAAAAAAACAACCCTCGAGAAAGCGAGTGAAGTCAAATAACATTTGCCTTCTTAATTCTTAAGAGAATGGGCGAAATCGAGTATCCTAGTTCTCTTATTTATCCAGTAGAGGAGCTCTGCACATGTTCAAAGACCGTTTGAAGAAAATTAGTAGAAGACAACAATTGTCAAACTCTCACCGATGGTGATCAAGCGAACTTACTTGGAACTAACAACTAAGTAGAAGAGGAATCGATGGACAACTTTTATAGAGGAAAGACCTCAAAAACTTCAAACTCTGTGAGGCGATCATCGTTAAAGCTCCAGTAGGCATCTACCAAATTCAAGCAGCGTGAGACGTTTGAGAGACTAACACATAAGAAATGTATTTTTCTTTAACTAAGGGATCCACATGAACCAACAAAGATTAACACAACTTGACCGACTCCACATTAGTGTTAGAGTCTTGGCAAGTTGAAGCAGCATTGGCAGACCAAAGTTCGACTACTCAACATCGATAAAGAACAGTTGGGAGTCAAGAGGCACATTGTAATTGAGGCAGAAGATTAAATATTCAACAAAGGCGAGTAGATATAGCATCCATAAAGGTTTTGATGAGGATGTCGAATGAATAAGTGAGAAAGAATGTCATGGACAAATCTGTACAAAGGGTATTCGATGTAATATTTATGTATGTCTGTGGTCTTTCAATTTTGTTCATGCTTTACACAACATGAAGAGGGTTTGTAGTAAACTTGACAACCCCATTTTAGTTGGCTTTTATGGTTGTCTTAGTCTATAAACACATGTTGTGTGCAGTTATCGTGCAGAGGCAAAATTGTTCAAAAATAAGATATTCAAACAGTCATTTTGGGGTTTTCTAGCTCCGCAGAGTGGTGCGAAGTGTCAACTAAGGCAACACCTTGGAGCTACCTGATGGCACATGGCTGGATGAGCTTTTAGAATAGTGTCTAGGGTTAGTTCGTTGTTTTGTTCCGCAACAGTGTTAAGGGGGCACTTGTGAGGACTTTTGGTCACGGTCGATAATTTTGGACTTTTTGTCGCATGACCGTTCAGAGCTTGTGAAATTTATTTTGTAAATTATATTGCTTATCAAGTATTTGCTGAAATATTTGCTTATAGGATCCCGATTGAAACGCTTCCTCTAACCCGACTTCTCTCTTGCAGGTCTTTAAGAGATCATAAGAGGTTTTAGGGGAGTTGACTCTTTGCGGATGGACACATAAGGGTACCATACGACTTAGGTAAAACCAGCTAAGTCCGTGACAATACATATTTAGGGTCTTAGCCACTTTCCATACAAATTTGAAAACAAGTAATTTTAGAATTCTCAACATTAATGATTCAGTGCATATTAAAGGCTAATAACTGCACATCCAGACTTGATTTAGACATAGGATTTTCCTTCCCTGTCATTAACAGATTTAGGAACTATTTTCAGTAGTAGGTCTTATATAAATTTTAAAAAATATCTTAATTAATTAAATTCTGTGCAGAAAGCAACCATCCTTTCAAATTTTTACTATCAGCATATATGAATTAACTTGAGCCTAACTCAAGCGGAAAGCTCTGGAATGGGGAATCAAGCCTGCACTTGATGGTAGGTGCAGAAATATGGGTGTGCATGAATGAATATTAATTTTTGCTGATGTCGCAGAAGGTGTCACTGAATTAAAAAGGCAGTGAGCATGTTCTAGGACATAAAGAAACTATTTCAGGGAATATACATTAGCATCAAGTAAAATCAAACATTTGTGCAATTTGATGGTAAAAAAATGAAAACATGTAATTATGCATTAATATTAATTTTAACAGATCCAACCCCATTAAGAGACATTTCCAGTTTCAGAAACTACATATTGCAGCTATTTATACAATGAAAAAGTAGTGGTCTCATAATGCAAGTGGAGGAGTCATACTTGATTGGAGTCCCTGGAACATAGAGAGGATTCTTTACAACATATTCCACATAAAGGCTGTATATTTGCTTCAGAGACTCTCGATGGTCGCTGGTCTTTGGATGTGTGATTAAGATAAGCTACATAAAGAAAAAGGTAAACGCTAGTTGTTTGCCTCAATGGTGATGCTATAGTAAAAGAAGCTTTAAAGAGTAAAATGTACAGTCATGATCTTCCAGTAAGAAAAATACTTCTCTAGTCAAACATGACTGTTCAATCATGGTTCCTCAGAGAAAGTTTAGCATATAATAGATCACCATCCACTGTCTAAGATAGATACATGACTCATGAAGCCAGGACAAAGGGCACAACTAGTGTTTCAGCTATATGCACAATGATGGTGATGAAGCCAGTATAACGATGCAAAACCAGTTGTCCCTACTACGCACACAATAGTGATTACATTATTAAACAGAAAGATGAGTACACTGAAGATCAGCATACACTTTTGCTCTACTGTACCTAAACGAACAACACTAATCTAGAGGCTGAATCAATACCGTACCTATGGTGGATTCTGACTTGTTTTGGTATTCAGTTCCTCACACAGCTAAATAAACACAATTACTTTCAGAGAAGGAAAAGAAATCTGTATGTTGATTTAATGAGTTGGAACCATGAAAGGATGATGGCATTCAGCCAGAACTTAAACCACATTTTTAAATAGCCAATTCCATGAAAATGGACATTAACATCTACACATGCTAAAAGCATGTTTGAATATGTTCTCAATATGAAACTGTAATAATTAGCTTGGCACCTTAAAATAAATATTAAATCAAGGTTTGTCATTTTGGATTCTGGACCCGTTTCAAAGATTTGCCAGGTTGGTACTTACCAGTCTATACTGGTATACTGACACACTATATGCTAGGGCGTGCTGATAGGGACTCGGGCAATCAGCATCTCAGTCGCCAACTGTACCGGTCCATACCGCCTGTACCGACTCAGGCGGTACAACAAACCTAATTTAAATTCAGTCTCTAGCAGCTTTTCTAAGAGTTATAATGTGGAGTAGTGATGCTAGACAGTTGTAGATCAACTTTACCACTCTGAGCATTGGTTACTGATTTAGTAGAATACCAACTTATCTCATGCAAAAGGAAAAAAAGTTTCAAGCCTAACTATCATTGCTTTGTATTTAGCTGAACAATTTCCAAGATAACCACAAACCCATCTTATTTTGTAATTCTGCCCATTCATTTTCGGCATAATCATATGTATGCAGCAAGAGATTTGCAAATTAAGTACAAGGCAGCAAATTCATGCAAAAGGAAAATTCAAGCTCAATTCAATAAGAATGAAGCATCACCAAATAAGTACTTCCATTGCTTGTGAAGATTGTTTGAAGAAAAAAGTTCAAAAACAGAAAAAACCAACAGCCAGATAGAAGAGTTGTGCTTGGTGATTGACCACAATATATATGGTGAATTTCTTTGTTCCAAACCAAATTTCTTAAAAATGTAAAATCATTTTAAAATTCTGTCCATACTAAACCTAAGTAACCTATTGGTCTAATAACTTGTATGAGGCAAGCTTGGTCACATGGCTTAATGTGGATAACAAAGTTACTATTAGTAGACCACAAGCTCGGTCTGATGTGTCATGGGTTTTACCAAAAGGCATGCACTTGATGTGTTTCTGGATGCCTTATTAACATAGGATGCATGGTTCCAAGTTGAGATCGAGTGGCAAATGGATGGCATGAACAAACACAATCAAGAACATCACTTTAGAAATGTTGCAACTAACAAACAATAAATTATGAACCAAGGGGACATTTAAGAACTAGCAATCAGCCAACTAAAATAAACAGGGATTGATTCTTGGATTACTAGGAAAAATGAATTGCCCATATACCCACCATTCAAATTTGCAACTCAACCAAAGAGTTGCTTTTGTTCCTAAGTTCAAGATACTCAATGGGACAATCTTGACCAACAATTACATTTTATAGACATTTTGGAAAGTAGTAATGCTCTATTGCTTCAACAATTCCCCAAAAGCCTCTTAGTGGTAGCATTTGAATGCTATTACTCTTTTAAAAACAAGTCAACCAAAAGCTTGGTTTAAATGAGGAAATCTTTAGAACTTAGTTGAGGTTGGTTAGTTACAAATCACTATTGTTTGTTAGACTTGTGAGAAATAGGTCTTACTCCAACACAAGATGATGAAATCTCAACATCGTGTGAACCGCTCAAATACACTAAGGATGTTCGGTTGCTAATGGGAAGAAATAATAATTAGATAGCACAAAATTTATGCATGGGTAACAAAAACATCAATTCGTGTGTTGAAGTAAAACTAAAACGTATTAAGCCACTTAATAACCCTCTTTAACTAGAAACTTGCAGTTACAAACAATCCTACTTAAAAGAAATTCCAAAAATAAAATAGGATTCTGAACTACGAATTGTAATTAGTTAATCTCCTTCAATCTACACCTAAAATAGTATTCATGCCCATCAATTCTGCTCTAAACAAGGTTCTAACATCATTAGAAAGAATCACACGAGGAATAATATAAAGAATTACTCAGATACAACAAGAGTAAGAAACCAACTGAAATATCTGCTAGTTTGATTCAGTTGAGCCAAGGACCAGTCCACTTAAAAATCTAATCTGAGATGCTCTAAATCTTACATGAAATCAACCAAAATTAGGAACAGTTCAAACACAAATACAAACAATGCCTACAAGTCTAAATATCCAAAATAAGGAAAGACAAAGGAAGAATTCGACTAACCTTTATCCCAGACGGGCTTTCCATGAAACTCAGTTTATAGGTATTGGTCCTAAAACTATAAAAGGAGCAACCTTGGCCCGGTAACAGCGGCACCCCGAGATTGCCTTTATCCACGCTGCCAAAAGTAAGGGATTCACTGCTCCGCTCGAGCACAGGATATCAAAGGGGGCCGAAATTAGGCACGTACCTGGTGGGATCCATCTTGGCGGTGAAGGAGCGCAGGGAGAAGAGGAGGCCGAACATGAGCTTCTGGTCCTGGTTGGCGTCGAGAGTGCGCAGAGGGCGGTGCCACTCGCGGTAGAGGAGGCAGACGCCACCCCGGTTGAAGATGTAGAGCATGTGGGCGTTGTTCCCGGCGAGCCCCGTCGCCGTACCGGGCGGCGCCGCAGGGGAGGGGCTGATCTCCGCCGCCGACGAGCCGCTGAAGAACTGCATCGCCTACGATCCCCGACGCCGCGCTCGTTCTCCTGCCCTTCCTGGATCTGCGCAGCCGGTGGTCAGCAAAGGCGAGTGGATGATAGATCCACTGGCAGGGATATAAACGGAGTGGATTCGGATCGGATCGTCTATTCGTCTCCGATCTGACTGCCAATCGAATAGTTAGATCAGTCAGATCGGAAGCACGATCAATGTCCCGATCCGGTTCGACTGGAACAGAGTGAATCACGTGCGTACCTGGATGGAGGGCGTCGTCGGGAGCGGCGTCCCTGGCACAGCCTGACGTCGGAGAAGAAGTGGTCTTGGCGAAGTGGCACTCTGGTCCTTCGTCGCCGCCGGAGATGACAACGGCCCGGGGCTTTCGGAGAAGGAGATGATTGAAGGAGGGCGAGGCGGAGTCACCTGCGTCGGCCGAATAGCACGTGCGGGAGACGCTTACAACGCAGCGAGAATATATTTTGCCACGTACCCACCAAATGAGAGTGTGTTTGCTGTTTGATGTTTGGTGTGGACAACGTAGTAGAAATGTGTATGGGGCTGACTAAGTATTGTATCCCATCCCTATACTTTAACATGTTAAATTTATTTTTATAATTATAAAAATAAAATATCTAAATTTATTTATCCTAATGATATCAGTTATACCGATGAAAATTTAAAAAATAAAATATAAAAAAATAATTTTAATATTTGATAGTGGATGGTGTCGGTGGTGGCGGACGACATTGTTGGCGTCGACACCGACGCAATTGCCTGGTCGCCTTCAATGATAATAAGATTCACTCTCATTGCGATGTCACCCGCTTCCTTGAGGAACACGTCATCGACCTCATTGCCACCTACCCCGCGCCACCCTACATCAAATGCCGCTCGACAACTATGTCAATGTCAACGTAGATTGCGGTAACTGTTGAAGTGAAGATTGTGGTTACCTCACCATTATCCCATTGGGCGGATCCCAATCTTGACTCAAAGTTAGGATCGTTGGAGCTCCTATCGCTCACCCCACTGTCATGTCAATTCTAGCACAACCTCATACCAAGTGGCATCGCTAAGATAACTATATTGACGCTGATGCAAATGGTTGCAAATGGTTAACGACCCATTTATCACTCAATAATTGTATCGACATTGATGCAAATGTAGAGGGATGAAACAAAAGGTGGTACTGTAACTGATACAATAACAAGAGGAGTGGTAGGAACTTTGACGACCTTAGCTTCAGGTCGAGGTTGGGATTCACTCAACAACTCAACATTGAGGTGGTCACCATCTTCGTCATAAACGTCATGTCGACCACCACCATCTGCGTCAACACTTGGCAACTACGTCAGCATTGACGCAACTATAAAACAACATAGGGTGAATAATGATGAGATCAACAAACATGTTCATGGAGGCAGATGATAACCTTATTTTCATCGAAGGCAATTAAATAATCGATTGACATTGACATCGATGCCACCAAATGTTAAAATTATCATTTTACCCATTATTTTCATGTTGATAAAACTAATATAGTTAAAGTAAATTGATGTAAATGTTTTACTTTTATAATTATAAATATTGTAATATAAGTTTTTAAAATGTAAAGACTGAAACGTAAAGATAATTAATTAAAAGATAGTTAATTAAGAGGATAATTTATAATTAGCCCAATGTATATGTCTATAAGTATATATATTATAGAGCACCAATTATAATAAATTAATTAAACATATATATATATATATATATATATTCATAATTTTTTCTCATGTTCTTTCTATTTGATAGGTATCGTATGGGTTGAAAATAAAAAATAATAAAATTTCATAAGAGCAATTATTATCTTTATCCTAATAAACTATCAAAATCTTTAACAATTAAACTAGCTCAGATTTCCCTGACTAGCGATGAGAATAAAAAGATAGGTTAAAGCAGCCACATCTCTGCTACTTGATTTAGCGTCTGAATCTGCGCTTACCTTCTGCAGACATTGTGGCTGATCCTCCTGTCAAATACATGGAGTGCAACATTTAGATTTAGCATGTGAATATATTGATGAGTAGTAGACCAATGCCTCATAAAACAAGTGTTGCTGCGAGCCACATGCTGGATCAATATCCAATTATAACGAGAATGGATCTGACCGAACAACTCAACGATCTCAAATTCCATCAAACCAGTCATAAAATTTTGACAAGAAACCTGACGGTGCTTTAGAGTGATTGGATGTTGATTTAAGATACAAGCTATGTGCCACTCCTATTTATGCCATATAATTCCAATGAATGATAAAAAATATACATTAGAAACCACAAAAGAATGACTTAGCATCCAAGATGCTGATCACTGGAGCAAAATCTACCTCACTAGCTAATACAATGAATTATTGATTGTCGAGTATTAACCGTATCTAGGTACCCTCTGCTTCCTGATCGTGCAGGCTGCCTGACTCTATGATGTTCCGAGCCGGTTGCAATGAGCCAGTCATCCTTTCAAGCCCAAGTAATGCTTTTGAATTCACCTCTGCCCTCCAGGGATGAGTTAAGGCCATCAGCCTCTTTTTGATTGTCGTTTTGTGCAATCAGCACATCATTAAATTACTCGTCGGAGTCATCACCATGGTCCAAACATACTGATTGAACCTCACCCTCATAGAACTGACGTTGACTACTCTTGTTCCTTTCAGTATCCTCGGAAGCAGCAGGCATTGCATCATGATGCATCTCAATGCAAACATCACTAGCCTTGTCCGTTGCTTCAACCTCAAATTGAACTGCTTTACCTTTTTCCTTGGTCGGTTCCTCATCCTTGCATAGCTCGGTAGATGGTAATGAATTATGCACTGTACTTGTACTGTCCTCATTTACCTCACTACTCTCATGATAGAGATCCTGACAACTTCTATCACTAGTATCTTCTGCGACTCGCTCATTGGAATATCGGGTACTCGAGCCTTCCTCAAATTCTTCCATGTTAAGACTCATCATTTCTTTGGTTTGCCCAGGAGATACATCCTGTGCATCATTGTCTTGTTCACACACATTAGGTTGCAACAGATCATGGTCATGGCCATTGTTTTGATTGAGCAGATGATTGTTGACAGTTGAAGGTTCATCACATAGAGCTGGCTCAGATATGGTTTTGCCATCACGAGAATCACTTGCAGAAACAGATGCAGTATTAGCAGGAAAAGATTGAAAGGCATCCCAGTCATCATCTTCATCTTCATCCTGAGCATCATCATTATGTTCTTCATTGTCATCATGCTTGTCAACTTTTGCTTGTCTAAAATCTGAAGCCTGCACCTTGCTTTTGTTTTCTGCATTAGGGGCAGGTTGTATATTCAATTTGTCATGCATCTTCATCTGACCTTGTCCGATGGAAGCACGAATCATGTCCTGAAGATGCAAGATCAGTTTATTAGTTCCGTATTCACATGTAAATGACTACATGTAACAGAACAAATACAGGTACTTGAAAGCAAAACTTTAAACAAATTTTTCTCTCAGTATAGCACCTGAAATTGCTGCCTTTTCAAAACTGGCATTTCCAACATTGAATCTCTAATGTGAGTTGCAGCTGAAGGAATCTGAACAAGACGAGAAACCATCCTCTTCGTAGTGGTATTCACCTCATTCAGTTCCTAAAATATAATGCATCATGAGAGAACATTAAGACAAACAAGATGAAAGATATTCTAACATAATGGTCAATTTTTTCATTTTTCTTGGCAAACAATAATAAATGGCAAAATACTCACCAAGGGAGAACAAACCAAGTCAAAAATTTGGCCATTATCTACAAAAGTATCTGAACCTAGAACCACTTGAGAATACTTTGCTTAGGATATGCTATATGCTAATCACCTTGATGGTTGGCAATTGCTTCTATCAGGAAACAAGTTACTGTGGTATAAGAGGCAGAGGGCAACTTGAAGTGTTGTTTGAATATTTGGGAACTCCTTTCCAAAGCTACTTGGAACTCTACTAGTTCTAACCATGCTGAATTTTCATGTGACTAGCTGTAAAGAGCATAATTTACTTTGGGATAAGTTTCATTTAAAGAAATGGAGGAGGTTTGTTGATTCCAGTGGGTTTTGCAAAACTCTTGTAGAATTGCCAATCACATAATACCAACTGTCCTTTCCCTAAGAAGGTTAGAACACTGGCCTTCAATCAGTCTTTCATTCCAAGTTACCTTACGATTTTTTTGTGGTCTGGGATGCGGAGGAAGATTATAGAAACTTGGAGGTACTGCTTGATGTTTAGTTTGTTACCATTTGTTGGGAAATTTGGAATGAAAGAATCATAGTATATTTCACGAGTTCAACTGAGGCTGGAAACTACTGATCTATTGGAGAATAAACATTCTTAACAAAAGGATATCCACATTGTTTCCTTAGTTTGCTCATCAATGTCCATTCTGTCTAATTTCCTTCGATTTTTTTCTCATTCTAATCCTTATTTCATTGCTAAGTGAAATAATATTGCTAGGCTCAGGGATTAAATCATGAAGCACCTGTGAATGACATCCACTGCATTGAGAGAATACAAGGTATAAGGCTTCCAGCAGCAGCACTGTAATATGACGCTGGCATTCACGTGCTTGTGCAAGAGTATGAATGAGGAAGAGCAGCTTTAAGCAGTCCTCACTGACAGCTAGCGATTCCCTGCTTACATCCTCCTTCATAAAAAAATAATGTTGTAAGGCATGGGCAAGTTGCATGTTTGCATGTCTAAAAATGCTAACAAAATTACCTTCCATGTCCGCTGGATCAAAAAGAAAAGATTTCCAAGCAACTCTCCAGTGAAAATCAGAATAAATGATTGATTCTTCCGATGTGAGCCCTCTGCCAGTTCCCTTTGTGCATTGGTTTTAAGCACATGAAGTCCTAATGCCTGAACCTGCTAATTAAGATTCAGTCAGTTGTGTTTTCCTGCAATTATCAGGTTATGGAGGCCAAAAGTTAAAATAGTCTTGTAACCTGTATATTGTTATTAAGAATGATATCACTGATACATTTGGTACAACTCTTGAATATGCTAATCCAAATGATATCATTGATTGCACTATTTTGTCCAAGAAGTTTAATTTCATGAACCAGTCTAGCAAGAGATATTGTTTCTTCAAGATAGAAGACAAGTATCTTCATGAGAAGTTTGCATGACTCATTAATTCTGTTGTCCACAATCAATATCCTTTTAATGCAGTCTCCAGACAAAGTTGCCAGCATCCTTGCCCATGTTCCCAAGACTGTTTTTAGAAGGGTGTTATCATCACTATTATGTTCAGCATCATCTGCAAAATAGAACAAGGTACATGTAAGAGTTGCTATGCGATTTTAAATACTCGACGTTTAGTTTCAACTATTATAAAACAATAATCTGCATAAGACAAGTCACAAATATCCAGGCCTAATACAATGAAGGAAAAATTCAATGGAGTAACTCACAACAAGGGTGTGCATGTTCCTAGGATGCTATAGTAACCATCACTGCATGATGCACTGTAACAAGTAAGGACTAATGATTTTTCAACCCATGATTGATACGTTGACTTGCTTTTGGTAGCTGAGCAAGCTTAGAATAAGATGCTAACCCACAAATTTGACCAGGAGAGAAAATAAGGCCTACAGCCAGACATTCATATAAAAGATTCCTCGTAATTTCACATTCAGCAAAAGATTGCTACATAAAGAAGCAGAAGAATAATATTTGGTTTAATTATTTTATCAAAGCAAAAAGTCTATTAACACAGTAAGAGTACCAACTACTTCATGTCTTCCTCTAAGCATGTCTTCAATTAACATAATTGCTAAGTCTATGCTGGTCACAAATAGCAGACATTTGGCCAACTCTTCAGTCATATAATTGAACAAAGAAATTCTGTTAAGAAGATGGTCAACTCAAGTAAAGTTTTCCACCTCTACTACACAGAATATCACTTCATGCCCTATCACTTGAGCACAAATTTGTTGGCTTTATAGTCATCAACAATGACGAACAATATAAGCCTTAATGCATATAACTTCTCCCAGTTTTTCTTCCTCTACCATACCAATTGAACATTAGGTTGAGGAACAGAGAATATCCATTAAATTGGTCATAGCCACTCATCACACTCATTTGAAATTTTTAAACAATAAAATGATCAGGAGACAAAAGACACAATACATGTAAACTCCATTTTAAGATACAGAAGAATCAATGCTGTCTCTTTGGTTCACTTTATAAGAGGATATGATACAGTGATACAGTCAAATATTAAATAAGAAAAAAAAAAGTAAAAGACAATTTGTTCAGCCTTGCACCTCTTGGGAGGATTCATTGGCCTTAATCTGGCGTTAAGCTAGGTCAATGGTTAGATAATCATGATGGTTGAATGACCAAAATAACCTCTCAACACAGACAACTGTTTTGTTAACATGGAGGAAACAGGTTGGTATCGTCCTGCAATAGACCTCATTAGAGAAATTATGGTTACTTTGGGAAATCAGTTACATAGTGTACAACATGATTATTCTCCTAATTCAAGACAAATGAATTTATCTCAAACGAGTTCAAATTCATAATTTAGCTACAAGAATCTAGGATGAAAAAAATAAAAAAGAAATTTAACAATTTTTATATAATGAAATATTGAGATAGACCTAGGAAAAACGACAAGATTATTCCTTTCCAAAAAAGTTGACTAGCTTCAGGTCTCGGAAATAATCTCTTTTCTTGCACGCATAAGGTTATATACATTAATCAAGACCAGACCTTGTATTGGAAAGAGCCACATTCAGTTGGTTGTCCTTTTAGTTTTAAAATTATGATTTAACTAATTTATTTTTTTAAAATAAATCAATTATTCTAAGATTATTTGGAAGCTAAAAATAGATTTAAGGAAATCTAAATAAGTAACTATTTTTTTTTATTTTCTTCACCCTTTTTTCTCACTTCTGCTCTGCTTTCTCTTATTTTTGCCTCCTCTTCCACCTTTCATCTTCTTTTATTCTCTTTATTTTTTTTATTGCAGTGCGCTTGGAACAACAAAATTTCTGACTATCTCTTAATTCCTTCACCCTGAAATTCTGTGAGCTTGCCATCTCTCTCCTCTCTCTCTTAGCCCTCTCTATGATGACTTAGTCATAAAATTAGTTGCAAAAGGCAAGCATCAATTGGGGTTGGGTCACATGCGGTCATAGGCAATGGGCTAAAATGTAATGGCAGACAACTAGATAGGTTTCTAATTTCTAAGCCTCTTCTCGCATACTATTGCTCCCCATCACCACTTTTGCTCTTCTATTTTCATAGCAAAATCTATTAAAATTGACTTGAACTGTCAGAATTGACGGAGTCTGGCCCATTCAAGACCGATCTAGCCAAATTTCGATCAACTCTATTCGAGTCTGGCTACATCAGGCTCATCCTGCATAATCTCAAGCCAACATGGACATGATGGGATGAAGCACCAAGTCAACAAAACAGGTTAGCAAATGGGAGAGGAGAGTAAGGGAAAAGAGAGAGGAGATTAAGGGAGAAGAGAAGAGAGATGAAAAACAGTGAAAAGATTAAAGGGTCTGACTTGCTGGATCCTCCCTCCAACTTATTCAATATTGGCTGTCACCATCATCATAGTTCAGAGCCTCACTGGTCTATCCAAAATAAGAGGAAAAGGATATACTTCTAGTATGGTGTTGCCTTTAGCCAAATCTCATTTGTGGGAACCTTCACAATGTCCAAGGCTTCGATGCTTTGTGAGATCATTGAAAAGTGAGATATATATGGGGAACATATATTAGTGTAATTTACCCTAATACATATGAATAACAACCTAAAAGAAGGATTGCAGTTGGTGATTTTAGTAGAGATTGAATTGACCTCTTATATAAACTGAATTTAAGTATTGATCGAATCCCTTCTCCAAAGTCATATTAAAACCACTGAACATAGAAAGGAAAAATGCTATCTTATTATTTTATGTCAAATGCAAACCACAATTGTAAAGTCCTACTTTCCAGAAGATCTAAAGGCTTAATATCTAAGTTACTGTAGGAAATTGTCTTCCATTTTTTTCTCGAACTTACATCAATTTTTCCCTTGATATTTACATTCTACATTGTAGTGCCTGCAATTTGGAACTATGTATCATTCCCAATATCTAGGATGGGAAAAAAAACTCAATTGGAAGGTATAACCAGATAAGTCAATTTACTGTGGTCATGCATGCTATTTAACCCTGCATTCATCTTATAATCAAAACTAAACATTTGTATTTTCTACACAAAAATAAGCATACATCTAATATTAATACAAGGACAGTAAATAAGTCAAGTACATACATCTTAAAAGATCTTTTAGTGAAGGCACTATAGACTGAAGAAAATAGGCTACTTTTGACAAGCTTAGGTCGGTTGAAGCTCCTATAAACCACTGATGAGGGAGCGATACAATTGCCAGTATCAATTTCCATTTTGTCTGCTACAAAGAAATGTCAACAATTAGTATATAAATAAAAAGATAAGGATAATAAGCATGGAAAATGTCAAACTGTAAATGGACTGGTAAAAATTTGTGTTCTATTCATGATATAAGATGATATGATGTCTCAAAAACTAAGCATGGGAAGTAGAAGCATAAGCTGGCATGATTAAATTTAACTAACCTTTTGCTTTGTTCTATATGCTATTTTTTTAGCAATAGCAGACAAGTCAACAAGCAAATCCTGGCCACTGAAATAATGAGTTGCATCCCTTCTTTAGCATTTAAGTTAAACATGAAAATAAAAGTTTAGTCATAATGACAACCAAACAGCTATAAGTAAACAAAAAAATATAAGGTAATAGTAGGTAACCAAAAGTCAATATGAAGTTATTTGCAAAGCTACTACCTTTGAAATGTTACTGTGAGGTACTTGATACATAGTTCTGTTATTGAAGTTGTGAAGTCTTCCGACTCAAAGAAGGCATCAGGACAAAACTGGACTATCTGTTCAAAAAGCAGAAATCATTATAATTAAATGCTCATGCTACCAATGCCACAGTAACAGAATCAGCCAATTTGAAATAGATAACTCTTGCTTCTTGAGGCAAATATACAAACCATGTTATGAAACTTATTTACAAGAAAAATGAATTTTCTGTATGTCTGTGTCCACAAGGTCATCAAACAAGACAAAGTATGAAGAGGCACCGATGACCAGAGTTTCTTAATCGCTGAAGTAAACTCACCTTAAAAATTATTTTATGGCTCAAAATTGTGTCTGACCTGACAAGAATGTATTAGAGATGTTATTGTTGTTAATCAGATCATTAAGATAATAAGGAGATTAAGCCTTGATATGAGGATATTAAGGTTCACAAGAAATGAGTCCCACCAGCTGTAGGTTTGGGTATGCAAACACCTGTTTGTGGGAATCAATAGATTGATAAATCATCATAACAAGTTGACATGACCGAATGACATTGCTTACTATGCAGTGGCAGTTAAGATCTACATGCTCGGGCATCTATTACTGCCCATTTAGTTGCACCTTACTTGCAAAGAATTGAAAGTGATGTATAAAGTGTGACGATTCTGAACTCCTTTAGGTTCTTGTGTTTGATTGTGAAAAGTAAGAAAAGTGACATTAAATTCAACCATGATATGAACATCAAAGTCAAAAATTGAAAATTTAGTAATTTGAAAAATAAAGCTACAACTTTAATGCCAAAAACCTAAGGTGAGCAATGAAAAAAAAAAAGGTTGAGATCACTAACCAGGTATTCTCTTTCATTTAGTACCACTAAGTCATTCTTAAGAAAAAAAAAAAAGGTTCACAAAAGCTTGTTAAACTTCTGATGTACCAAGTAGGGTTCATGTCATTTCATTTGTATTCAACAAAAGAGTCCCAGGTGACACACCTTCATACTTTGGATCTAAGACACCAATATGGCATAGTACAAGGTATGCAAATTCGTACCATACCGAAGTTTCGACGTTCGTTTGGTACGGTACGAAATTGTACACCGAGCGGTATACCGCTCGATATATATATATATATATATATATATATATATATATTTCATTCTGTCCGGTAACAAGCGGTCTGTGTACCGATAAACTGACGGACCAATATATACCGCCCATACCGGACGGTATTATTCGAAATTGCATACCTTGGCATAGTACAGATTCACTGATATGCAAAATCTAGAAAACATATGATATGACATGGATATACAATAAATAATATTTTAAATATGTAATATTTTCTATATGACAAAGCCTGAAGTTTATTTGTAGTCCAGAAGAGTAGTTACATATCATGAAAATTAATAAGAAAAGAACGTGTTTCTAACTATTCACCTTGCAAGAGATTATTTTATGGCAACTACTACTCCAGGAACAAAAGATAACAAGAAATTAACATAAATCAATTAGAAGGTTATGTTAGTTTTGTTAACGATGAAATGATGTTTACTAAAAATGACATAAAACACTGTATTAATATGTCCCATCTATTGTAAAAATTTAACATTCAAGAAAACTAAGTTCTTCCAATAAGTAACAATGCGATATCCATAAAGATCTTAAAAGAAAGTCATTTTTCAATAATTATAAAAATAATACGTTATGAAGTATCAAACATGGATCCTAAAAGTATCATATCTGACATTTATCCTAAAGCTAATTCAAAGTATCTGCATTTTATACAGCACACTAAGGGCCATGTGCATTTACTAAATTTTTTTGTACTTTCTCATAAAATGGATATTTGACAGTCAAATGCAGCATAGAGTTACAGCCAGTGTTAAAAGCAAAAGAACTGGATCAAGAACAAACTCATCAACATGCTTGTTTATTCCCTTGTATGATATGACTAAGGTATATCTTCATTTATTAGGTATTGATATTTCATTTAAATAACAGAAAACATGAACAAGAATTAGTTTATAGTGATTTTTGGAATACTTTACATCTAATTGAAGCCTGTATTCCAGAATTTCATAGTGAAATTGTACTAAAGCTGGCTATGCAACCTAGGATAATATGGAAAGTAAAAAAATCTCCCACTTATGTTTTGTGCATCCAATGGTAAACTTTAGTTGAAGCATCAATTGTACATTACCTGTGATAATAAAGATATGACAAGCCCACTCCTTGAATAAGCTATGTGAGAATACACAAGAAGCTGCACCCATGAGTAGATAAATCAGTGGTACATTCTCTGCCAAGAATGATGCTATAACCATATGTATCTAAATACTCCAGTACCACACAATTAATAGAAAATTGTACATAACATACTTGCATTAGTACCCAGATTTCAATTGCAAATGGCCCAGGAGTAAATGTGGCCCAAAGAATTTCTTGCACATGCAATACATGTGTATACATAATTTATTTTTAAAGTTTGAAGGACTAATCTAGTTGATAAGATACACTAAAATGGAGACATTTTGTTAGTTTGATACCAAAAATTATCTGTTTGACGGCAAAGAAAAAGCGAATCATAAAGATTTAATAAAGAAGAATCAACAGAGGCCTCCAAAACTTGACAATGTACTAGATAACTCAGATGGAGCTTACAAATTATATCTGTTTGAAGGGTCAATGAACACATCAAAGGACATATAAAATGTTAAGAAAAGTTGAGAGATTACATGGAGAAAAAGGATAAATGAGACAGGTATCGAGGATTCAACATCTCAAAGTAGAGTGCAACAAACAAACTAAAGACCTATATATAAGTCATAATATTTTTGTTTATTTAAGAGCTATTAAATAAAACAGAGAACTTATATGCAAATAAAAATATTTTAAGTATTCTTAAAATATAATAACTAATGCAAATATTAATTGTATGCGAAGTCTAAATAAACATGAAAATGACTTCATATAGATTATAATGATTTCTAAGTTATACAAAATAACAATCAGACTAAAAAGTTCATAGAATGATAATCATATAACTGAGGGATGAATATATAAGATACATGATTTGTAAGATACCATAAATTTACAAGGATTTATGTGCGGAAAATGTTAAGACTGCTTTGTTAACACGAAAAAAAAAATCAAAGATCGATTAAACAAATATACTTCATATCCCTATATTCTTGATCCATTAAGTAACTTTGGTTCAGACCAACACAGAAGGATTTAAATATTGCCTCAAAGTAAAGGGCCCATCATTTAAAGTGGGATTGGTAATGATAAGGCTAGGCAAATGGAATAAGCTAAACATAAATAGAAACACTATGCTGAATCCCATAAGAAATAGATGTTCTTATAGGAATTAAATAGAATATCCACTAATTTGTTTTAGGTATTCATACTTTTCTGTGTTTTTTTAGGTATTCACACTTGATGCTAATGCCATTCACATCCAATGCTGGAACTGTTAACAGTTTAAGCTGGCCCACCAAAAATAGATAATGAATAGTTTGTGTGAGAGAATATTCTTGTGCCACTCTTAGTGGATGGTAGTAGATATACACATGTGCACAAACAG
Organism: Musa acuminata AAA Group; assembly: GCF_036884655.1. Taxonomy (NCBI): domain Eukaryota; kingdom Viridiplantae; phylum Streptophyta; class Magnoliopsida; order Zingiberales; family Musaceae; genus Musa; species Musa acuminata. Next base: position 3,732,881 of record NC_088343.1, on the reverse strand, counting down.
AGGAACACATACAACACACCCACATATAGACACATAAAGATATAAAGGTGTTCAACATTTCAGAGGAAGTGACTGCATTTGGCCAATATTATATCGAAACACAACTTGATAATTAATACAATAGCAACAATACCATTAATTTTAAATTTTTTATTTAATTATCTGGATGGTACACATCTTGTACACCTGGTATATAAATATGATACTGGTCCAACAGATTACCAAAAATGCCAAGCCATTATTTAAATCCTTGATTCTAAGGGTGAATTTTTATCTTATGGTTTGTTTTCCAGAAATACTATAAATGTGGTGCTTTACCTGAAGGAGCTCAGTGCAAAGTTCTGATGAAAGAAATCCATGGTTGAAAAAAGATTCATTCACAAGAGACTGAAGTACTCGTAGAGCAATATCACATGAAGTCATTGAATCACGAGTCCCTTGCGGCACTGAGACACCACTTCTCTTTTCATCAGCAGCAAAGAACATTTTAGCTTGCATATCTGATACAAGTTGCTGTCCCTGAAACATAATCAGCTGTGACAGCCCCCACAGAAAGTGGAATTCGATAGCTTCCAACCTGACCATGCTGTGACCAGACAAGAACATGATTTTGTTTGAATCTTCATCACTCAACTTTAAAGAGTCGTCTGTTTTGAACTTTGCAGGTACTGCATCCAGAACTGTTGCTTGCAGAATTAGTGGCCAAACTTCATCTAAACACTTTTTCACCTCGACAGAAACCACGGCAAATTGAATTCCATCCAAGAACGGTGTGTACTGTAAAAAACATCCATAAAGTGGTATGCATAAGTATTACAATAGTCTCTTTCTTCAAAAGAACTTGGATATTTCACATGCTTACATAAAATTTTGAATGCAAGCCAAAACAGATGTAGGTATAGTCCTTGAGGATGCTAATCCAGTACTTCCCCAAAATAGTTGAGCTGGAAGAAAACAACGGTACCAACTGCAAATACTCATGAGGAATATCTTCCTGCTCCTTCAATAACTGATAGACATAATTCTTTATGGAGGCATGGGCAGCCAAAAGTCTGATTTTGATCTATAAAAGGAATATAGTCATTGATAAAGATCATTAGATTTCCAAAGAAATAGAACCAATTTATATAATTTTTTCTGGATGGAAGTGCAATAGCACAATGACAATTACACAATGCTCCCCCACTTCAGAGATATAGGAATATATAACTTCAGTGTGAAGTTCATGAGAGTGCTACGAAGTAATAGAAATAAAAAAACATGATGCCTAGCAAAATAAACAAAACAGATGAACCTGGAATTCATGGCCCCAGCATATTTTTCTCAAACAAAATTTACCTTGCATGCAATCCATTCAGCAAAGGATGGATAATACAAATCTTTTACTTCATCGAGTGGCCGAGAAATCAAGGCATACATGCGGCTAAGGGCAACCTGATCTCCACTAATGATTCTGCTAGTCACGATCTGAAATTTTAAACAGAATTATTAAAAAAATTTCATCTTACAATGGTAAATTGATGAAAATGAGGTTTAAGAATGGAAATGTAAAACTTGACCTTTGTAGCCAGTTCCAGACCAGCTTCCAAGAGAAGAGGACCAGATGAAGTGCTTATTGCAGATCGAACAGCAGACACAAGTTGAGCCTGTACCATGATGAGCAACTAAACTTGAATGCCTAACACTCATGGAACCTCTACCTTTTTTATCACCAACCACTTGTCTTATTGTTTACTGTCACCATCTTGTGACAAAACGAGGTAGATTTAAAATTCAACTTAGTTTTGAAGTTACATATCAAACTAGTCAAAGAATATGTTTCTAGAAAGGAGAAAAAAGAAAAGAACTGACCTGATACTGCTCCAACAAGAGGTGGCCAGGGAGATCTGGGTCTGATGTACTACCAAACTGAAACATTATAACAAAAGGTCAAAATTCCAAAATGAGCCTCTTTTTAAAATTGCTTCCATAAGCCATAACACTCAAACTATTTGCGGTTAGAGACACGAATCTTTTCTGGTCGTTGAGCTCTATCTAGTGCATTAACAGTAAACAAGCTAAAAGCAGCCAAATTATGAGCACCATTTGCAAGTAACAGAATTAGATAATATGTCGTGACACACCAGGAAGATAGAAATGGAGGCTGGTATTGTTCAATAATGCATAGCCCGTCTCTGTTTTCAAGAGAATTGGGTTAATGTGCAATGAAAAAACTGAAGAATGCAATACAACCATATCACATGAAGAGATTATTTCTAACTAAATGGAAAGAGAACATTTTTTGTTTTTTTTCTTATTCATCAAGAAAAAGAAGCAACGAGGGAAAGCCTTAGCACAAGAGTGATGTTGCTCCTTTGTGCCTTGCTAGCGACAATTTTGGACATGGGGCAAGACAACCCTTACCAGGCCCAGGCATCAGCCCTATGCATTGGATTTGGACCAACCTTCTTTCACAAGACAAAGATTTAGACTTCAACACTTTTAATATGAGCACTCTGTGTTTTTCATTAAGTACACTTTAACCATTGTAAAGTCCATAATAAACACCTCTTTCCTCCCTTTATCCTCAAATCTCCAATGAGGCTGCTTCTTTTTCTCCACCTAGATGTCAAGAGTTCCAACCATGAAAGCAACCTCTCTGCTTGTTGGGTTAAGGATGCAAATACTTAAAAGTACCGATGACTTGACATTGGCAGGAACCATGTGTACTGGTCTGTCCATGTTCGCCAAACAGAAGGCCATAAAACAAATCAATTTTCCTTAATCATCTAGCTCCATCAAGTGAACAAGAAGCAAAACCCAATTTCAATGGCCATTTGTATACAAGGTCATTCCTAATGGTGTTGTATGAAATATAAATTATTTGTTTATATCTATTTGTTTTTCTATATCACTTGTGTTTGACTACAACAATAACCATAGATATAAATTATTTGTTTATATCTTTTTTTTCAGATATATCACAAGTGATATAGCTATAATGATTACATTCAAACTGTCTCTGGGTTTAGAAAGAAGCTAGACCAATTGTTCTGTCAAGACCAATTAGTATTCTGAGAACCTTTCAATTCAAAATATATGTACAATTAAAAACTCATTAAAACTTTATAACATATTGCCTATTGAAGTAACCAGTAAGCCCCAAGTGGTACCAGATCAAAGACTATAAAATCTGCTAAACATACAACATTTCAGCATTTGATCCAACACCAATAATGTGCAATAGCAACAAACTCTTTTCTAAATGGAATGAGAACCTTATTTAAATCAATATGCTTTATGATACCTTGTCCATTATAATGCTTAGAACTCTCACACCTATGGATTGCATGCCTTCAAACTGGCTAGTGCTTATCTGTAACAAAAGAATATCATAAATTATCCAAACAATGAAACCTTGCATCAAGGAACCCAAGTAACACAAAAACCAATTTAGAGCAACAACCTGATAGGAAAGTGAGACTAACTCTTGTAAGTGCAGCACTAGCCAATCAGTTGACAAATTATGCTCATCAGTTACAGAACTTCTTGCCAAAGAAATATCAAAATGTGCTGGGTTTGATCCAACAGCTGTTGGTAGATAGCTCAAACACCTACATGTAATAAAGATGATGTTATTGTGATAAGTTTGTCCATCTTTCATCTCTCAACTGAAGATAATGTTATTACACAGCTACTGAATAAGCAATTAGTTTAAGACACTACCAGAATAAGTCTAGATAATATAATCATGTTGTTCCCACAAAAAAATGAGAAAGCATAGAAAAATACATCAGGTGATTACAAGCTTATATTCATTCAAGTTAAATGGAAATATCTGGCATAGAATATTGTCAAACTCTTTAAGATATGGATTGCATGGCAACTGGCAGGTGCCAGTGTTGGCCAAAACAAACTGAACTAGGAAGCTGTTGGCACGCTCCAAGCTATCCCACGCCAAAGATGCATCACGACTTCCTTTCTTCCTACACCATATAAGAACCATACCTGTCTGATACTGGTTTTAATTACCTGTCAACTGGTACAATATCAAAAAAACTATTTTGACCTATGCAGCTTGGTATCACTAAAAAAGATAATAAAAAGGCATTGTACCAAACAGTAACAAGCTATATTGAACACGACCGATGCTTTATTGGACCATTGAATACTGAACGGTGCCTACCAGTCAGTGCTTTAAACCTAAATAATGACCTTTATCTATCTCAATTTTCAAGCAACACTAGATATCTTGATGGAAAATCTTCAACTCAAAGCAGTTGACAAATTGCGTTGAGCATTACTGTGCAAGAATGGGCCATCCTTGCACTCTTCACAACTTCTCTTCCTCTACCGTCAATAACAATTATATGTAACAGAGTGGCTACTATCTCAAAATGAATTATCTTGAAAGGACACTAGCTACATGGCTCATGCATGTCCCTCAATGGATCAGCTAGTTATACTGCCAATGACAACAGAATTTGATGTCTAAATATGGCAATGACCACGAACTCAAAGAATAACAAAATGCACACATATCAGTAAAAGCTAGATATAGCTTGTAGTGAAGTCTATAGAGTAGCTTGTGCTTCTCCAAAAGACAATCAATTGAATAATTCTAACCATAATAATTTAACATTAATGGAATTGACAAATTGGTCGGATACCATCCTATAAAAAACAACATATATATATATATATATCACCATACCACGGAATACGGACCTGTACCGGGCAATACACGTTACATGACCCTGTATCAACCGATACGAGGTCTGTACCGGTTGGAACAATCAAAATCTGACCGTTATCGACCTATGCTGATCGGTAACGGTCGGATTTCGATCGATACCGATCAAGGGCTGAGATTGCCCTGTTTTAAATTGTCCATTTGACTGTTTGAACCAAAAGAAAGGGTTTTTAAACCTTTTCCTCCCGTCTTTCAACTCATTTCACTCTCTCAAACTCTTCAACTCTTACAAACTCTCTCACTCACATCTCTCTCTTATTCTCATATTTTCATTCTGTTAAACTCAACAAAGCTGTGATTTATGGATTGGATCAAATTTTGAGCAGTTCTTCAACCAAACTGATGAAATCAACTGCTTTTAGATAAATCATCCAATATATTGGGCCAAATGAGACAAAAACAACCAATCTTACCAATTTCATCTAATTCTAAGATTGGTTTAGTTGAAAACCAGCTCTTGACTATCATTAATGACATTTATCCATTTTTTTTAAGAGGACGAAGGTTTAATTTTCTTTGGACTCTGCAAAAAGATGATAGGGTGAGATAAATGATGATCTTTCAACCTTTGATCACACATAGTTTTCTTTGTCTTCATTTATTTTTTAATGTTTTTCATTTTTTTTGTAATATTTTCTTTATTTTTTTAAAAATAAAAGTCTTTAAGCCCCATGAATCAATTATTCAACAAGATGGAGAGATTGATAAAATATTATTCAGAGAAAGAACAAGGGGGTTAAATTGATGAGGAAGACAAGAAGTGTTAGGAGTCTTATTTGATCATCAGATACCTTTGACATTAAAATGAAGATTTTATTGGATAGTTGTTAGACCAACAATGCTTCATGGATCTGAGTGTTGTCAGTTAAGAAACAACATATACAAAAGTACTGTATGAAAATATTAAGGTAGATACATGGAGTTAATAGAAAAGATAGGAAAAAATATATTTTCATTCGTGAACAAGTAGGTGTTGTATTGATAGAGGATAAAACGAAAAAAAAATCGTTTAAGATGGTATAAACATGTGCTCAGGAGACCCACAGATGGGGTTAGAAGATGTGAAATGATTACTATTAGTGATATAAGAGGCAAAGGGAGACCTAAAATGATAATAATAGAAACTATAAATTAAAATCAAAATGCTCGAAACTTATAGATCTCAATAGTGACAAAAAATCAATATAGTCGACCCAAGGACTTTATGGCTTTGTTGTTGTTGTTGTCTGTGTTTGTTTTTTTCATGATCAAGAGGTGGGGGAAGAGAGGGAGGGAAAAGTCTTCTTTAAGTCTAAGATCCCAGTGGAAGCATAATATTCATGTTTTAACTGTTTCTTAGCTAAATTTTATACTCTTCCACAATTATTTGACTCATTAAGGGAACATGCTTTAGATTTCATTGTGACTTGATCACCAATACAACCTCAAATTATTCCATTTAAAGCAAGGATTGATGTGTCGCCCAGACCAGTACAAAACGGGCGTTACGTATTCGTCCGAACGTGAACAAGTATGCGGATCGCTCCAAGTCCGATCCGGCCATATAAAAAGGAAAGCAATTTTCATGACTCCTTGTTAACCCTAATATTCTTGTGCATGCCACACGTTGCCACCATGCACACCTCCGGTACACATATCGCCATGCACCTCCACCACAACCTTGCCGCACACAACTAACTATGGGTACACCTCTTCCTCAGCTCCTACACTTCTTCCTTTCGCTTCCTCCCTCCTTTTGTGCTTCCTCCTTTTTCCTCTCCTTCCTTCTTCCTCCTCTTCCTCCACCATTCCTTCCTCTTCTCTTTCTTCTTCTTCCTCTATGAAACACCAGTATATACCGGTGTACTGACACATGGCACACCAGTATTGACGAGTTTGTACCAATATGATTAGATCACCGAAACGAGTCTGGTACTCAATACAACGATTGTTGATTTAAAGGAAGTGAACAATTTTTTATTAAAGCAAAACACCTGATTCCAAAATGCCACATTTAGGTTTTACTTGGTGTTCTATATTTCAAATATCAAATGAATTTTAAATTTAATCCACATTACTAACAATCAACTATGCATATTACATATTGTCAAAATTAATTGCATGCTTTACAAATGGAGATGACAAAACTAAAACCTTTTTAATACTCTTTACCAAGGTTCGCCGTACCGTACCGTACCGGCGTTTCGACCCGGGCTCGGTACCGGTACGGTACGGTATACCGCTCGGTACACCCAGGTGTACCGAGCGGTACACTCACGTGTACCGAGCAATGTACACTGCTACAGTGTTACTGTACACTGCTACAGTGTCGGTACGGTACGGAGTGATCCGCGTACCGCTGGCCTATCGGACCGGTACGTACCGCCCGGTACGGGCGGTACAGTCCGGTACGGCAAACCTTGCTCTTTACACATATTCTTAAAGTTTGGGGTTATGTGCTATCCACACTTTATTAATCTCTTCTAATAGATCTAAATTCCTTAAGTAGCCACTTGCTATAAAAAAGAAATGAAAACTTCGTGATCAGTGCAAGAAGATTTCTAACGAAACAGTATACCATGTTCTACGGGTTTAAAAGGTTTAATAAACGATCTTCACTTCCCTATCCCACTCACTATCTTTGTCATAACCCTACTGGACAAGATAAATAACCCATTAATTTGATAGGCCAAAACCACTAGCCCAAAATAATTAAACTCAAGTAATGGTAATAGGCTCATGTAACTCTCATAAGTTTTTCTTTCACTTCCAACGTGGGACTCAATCCCCTCATCAAGAACCGACATAACTTCGAATCAAATGCTAGCATAGTCCAAGTGTGGTCCCCTTGCTCCATGTTGCAAAATGTCTCTAGCCCCATCCACAGCCATGAGTAACTATTTCCTATTTTGATATCTTATATACCCCAATACAAGGTCGGCCCTAATACCATTTGTTACGATCCAACAGTATTGCAGCCCAATAGGGCAACTAACCTAAGAATTTTGTTGAGTTTGAATCAATAGTCCATAATGCTTAAACCAACGTAGTACACTCATCAAACTCATATAAACCAATTCAAGTCTTGGATTGTGTGTTGGACTAAAGTTTGAGGTGTTACAATCTTGCAATTATATGCTAGGAATAAAAGAAAACCAAAAGTAGAATATTCAATGGATAGGCTATAGAGGTGAGAGTAATTAACAAAGTTTGCCATTAAAAAAAATGAGTGGAAAATCAACATCCTTAAATACAAGCTAACCTTTACCAATCCATCTATTCTCTTTCAACTTATTTGTCAACATTATTTCGTATCTTATTGAAACAAGTTTTGGTAGGCACACATACATATCTTTTGCTCCAAGAAAGAAAGGATTGCATGCTCTAAATCTTTCTGTCTGTCTTGTTTGTAAGTCATAGGGGACCCATGTTTGCATTCTCAAATTCTGTTAAGCTTCTAAGCTAAAAAATTTACCCTATAAAGCATAGACATAGAAATTGGACACCAAAACATGGTATGGATAAGCTGATCCATTATATCTTTATACGATAGGATATGACTTGACACAAATACGACAAGAAGGAAAAAAACTCCTAACATATATAATACTATTTATCACAGATTAGCATTTACTTGTGGTGGACTACATTCTTGCATCTCATAGTAAATAATTAATAAATTATCATCCAATATATTAATCATGAAAACAATTATTTTTACACAGTAACTTGAGAATGTAGAGAAGGATTTTTAGTAAATGAACATCACTATTCTGATTCTGTTAATGATTTATTAGAAGCTTAGTACAAATGATAATACAGACTACAGAGTCATATATCCATCTTATGTAAAACCAAATATCAACATATAATATAAGCAAAGTTCTCCAAGGAATCCAAAAGGATCTGATCTTTAAATAATTATTTAAAAAATTAAATGCTTTTTCAATACCCTATAAATATTGCTATATAATACATATCTAGTAATACAAAACAAGCATGTCAATACCCAATAAATATTGTTAAGTATCAATGATTCATAGGTTTTAGTTTACTAAGTGGTACAAGGCTCCAGCTATACATTTTTATGATAATCCTAAAGTCATAATTTTTTGATCAGAAACCTAAATCAAGTAGAACTCCTAAAGATATAGCTTCCGACTATATCTCATATCTTGACACCCAGGAAAATTCTACATGGTCCAATCTTACTGGCTGTGAATGATTGATTAAGTACTACATGATACACAAGCTTTCTGCAATACACTAATCTCTTACTCTATTTGCATGTACGTAAGTGGACCTCTTTATAATTCTTAATAGAGGGCATTTAATATTTATGGAGGTAGCATGAATCTCAAGGATTAATAGCTATCGCTTGGTTTAGAGGACTGTGTAGTGGCATTCAGATTGTCTGATTGGTCTATATAAAATTTTCTGAACACTTCCTTTTTGAACTGCTTTCATGCATCAATGAACACTGCATTATTCATCTATATCTTTTGGTCACAGCTTACGGACTACATCTATGGACCTGAGCCTGAGGAAACCTTTGGCCTCAGCTGCAGAGAAGAGTAGTAACATCAAGAACCAAGCAAACTAAAGTTTTCAAAGATGATGCACGTTAAGAACTCTTAAATTCAGCCTTCATCCTTACTGCTCTGGAATTCTTAGTATAAGAAAAATGTCAAGGATAATTAATTTAAAAAGTAAATTAAATACAAATAGAATATAAAGAACATCACATACTCTGCAGCAAAAAGCCTGGTTCGATATCTGATATGATTTTCTCTCTTATAGACAGAACCAAAGGTTGAAGTGGAACCATGTATCTTCTCCCCTTTAGAACTAGCTATCATGTCTTCATCATCTTCTCCAAAATAAGATGCAGCATCACCTTCAGATGCACCATTTGATTTATTATTACCTGATCCTGAGTAGTTTTCAGAAGCAATCCTTCTAGCTGATGTTGCTAGAACCTAGCAGTACGTTTAGGACTTTTACCATTAGTAAAGGAAATTTAAGTAATGCCTCAAATAAGTAGTGATCTTGATTTTAGATGAAGAGGAACATAAGTGAACTAAATGGAACCCATGCATCAACAATACAAGCTGTTGTGATTATCTTAAAGATTTATTTAATTTCTTCAAAAGATCATAACAAAGATGCAAGGCATGCTTGATAGCATCTTATTTCAGTTTGCAAGACAAACTAGCATGATAAGACACGTCAAACAATTATGAAAAGAAAATTTTGGCAAACAATTGAATTTATCAAGAAATTCACAGCACATCAATTGTGAAAATTATTAGAAATGTGAATGGTTGAACCATGGTTCGCTTTACCGGTGCGTATCGGTGTATTGACCAGCTGTCGGTATAATACATACCGAGTTATACCGAGCGTACCAACACATAATACATGGGGGCATATCGATGTACTGCCCATACTAGTTTCCTGTCGGACTGGTACCTACCGCCCATACCGAGCGGAATATCATAGTACAATGAACCTTGGGTTGAACTATTCGTGTTAATATTATAAATGAGAAATTCACATGGAACGAGGGTAGGAGGGTACTTGTCAGTGTCCACAAAGGAAGCGACAGATGATACTACCAGAGTTCTCAATGTATTTAAAGGTTTAGCATCGTTCGACAATATGTAAGGATACAATATTATAAATGCATTAGGTTAAGAGATAACAAACAAGCCAAGTAAAATCAGAAAATTTATTGTTTGTCCAATATTAATTATCCCATGCATGTCTAAAGCATTTTCTAGACTTCCATAAATAAGTAGCTCATATATTTTCTCATATCTTGAAGACTGGAACAATCTAGTAATAAATGAATTTTCAAGACATAGTTAAGATAAAATTCCTTAGTGCATGTTGTTTACTGATGATATTATTTTGACTGATGAGAGTCTAGATGAAACTACTTCTAAACTTGAAATATGGAAACTGAGTATTCTAGACTTGATAGTCTAAGACTGATTATGTGAAGCTCGACCATCACAATAGCAAATAAAAAGTGGGGGTTATAATTAAAATATATGGCCAAAAATCATGAAAAATAAAAGTTTATATGTTTTGGATCAAAATGATGGGTAAAATTATTGTTTATTGAGTTAAATTGAGATAATTTAAGTAGAGATGGGCATTAGGAGTGTTGTGAGATTGTCATGCACCCACTTACCCCTAAACTCTAAAAAGATGTTATGTTTGTCATATAAAGGCATGTATGATTTAGGATAAATAACACCACAAATCCATTAACTTTAGGACAAATTTTAGCTGGGTCCACCAACTTCAATTTTTTATTGGCACCCTAAACTTTAATTAATGTTTCACTCAAGTTCAACTGTCAGCTTTCATCTAAAACCCTTGTTGGAAAGCTGAGGCAGTAGGGTAAGAACTGATTTAGTAAACTGTCGTTAATAAGTAAGGTTCTGATTACTGTACTGTACCATAAAGTTCTGAATACCGTACCATATCAATGTACCGATCAAATGTCGGTATGGTTTGTACCGAGCTGTACCAAGCATACCAACGTATAATACACTAAGGTGTATCAATGTACCGCCCATACCTAGCGGTACGATACAGTATTGCAAACCATGCATTAATGTTAGCATGCCAAACTTGACTTGACTCGCCAACTAACACAAGCAGGTCATACATTTACATTTATATTTATATTTCATGTGTATTAAATATTAAAAAATATTTCTCAGAGTAAAATAAGTTTAATTAGGTTTTATTAAAGTTATTGAATGGTGAGATTAGTCATTTTAATGATGATTTAATCAAAATTTGATCGATTTTATGTCAATTCAATGTCTTTAATATCTATTAGGGTATTTACCATGTTTATAGTGTTGAAAAAGAAGTAATTAATGGGTAATTAACTATGTTAATCATATAATAAGTATATCTAATTTTGATTTCATCGTAATTTAAACTATAGTGGATCAAAATTACGTATTTAATACTTCTTTTATGTGTTTGACATATTTATGATAGTAAAATAGATTTAATTAGGTTTTATTAAAGTTATTTAATGCTACGATTAATCATTTTAATGATGATTTAATCATAATTTGATTGATTTTAGACTAATTTAATATTTTTAATACCTATTAGGGTGTTTGACATGTTTATAATGTTGAAAGAGAAGTAATTAGTAAGTAATTAACTATGTTAAGCAGGTGATTAGTATATCTAATGATGATTTTATCATAATTTGACCCATATTCGATCAAAATTATGTTTAATGCTTCTTTTATGTATGTAACATATTTATTATGATAAAATAAGATTAGTTATGTTTTCATAAAATTATTTAATGCTACGATTAGTGATTTTTAATCGATATTTGCTCAATTTAATATGTTTATACTTTATAGCGTATTTGATTTAAATTTGGCAAGATCACGGCACCAAAGGAACAACCACATGATGATGCATAGGTTCATGCCAGAAAGATAGATGGGAACCATCATCATTGGCAATGTATTTATTGTGACTACATTGGTAAGGGTGGAGGAATAACTCGGGTGAAGATGCATTCGACTAGCGAGTATCATGATGTTGCAAAATACAAGAAGATTCTGACGGAGATCCGTAAATTATTTTAAAGCAAGCTACAATAAGCAAAGGAAGATACATTAAAAAAGAATGCAAGAATTGAGGAAGAATATTATAGGGCTATGCAAGAACTAGTTTATGATCAGTATGAGGGTTGCGACGATCAAGTCGACCCGAATCTCACAACTGGGATTCGTGCATCATTTAAGCATCAGTATACGGTCGATGAAGCAATGAGGCATCGACGACCTGACTCACAATTGGAGAATGACAGTGGTAGTAGAATCCAGAAGTCGCCCAACATGAGGTAGCCAACTGCTCCTCAGTTTATATTGTAATAAAATAGTCTAACAATTCAAATGATTTTTCTGCAGATATTTCAATATTTACAGAAAGACAATCCGTAACGGACTGAAATACAAACTTTGCACAAGACTATTCCTCAAAGCCCGAAAAAGATATGTGATATTATTCTTGCCTAATTTATATTGATTTTGCTAAACTTATAGTATTACTAATTTACTCTATTTATTTTTAACTTAAAAACCCTATCCTAACTTTCTTTTATTTTAAGGTATTTTCGAAGGATTTTACATTAAATTAGGTGTACTGTTCGGAATGCCCTGGTGTACTGCTCGGTACACCGTATCATACCGTACCAAGCCAAGCTCGAAACATGATCCAATTAGGAGTTCCATGGTTGAATTCATGAAGGGAAAATGTAAAGGACTAACATGCTTAGAAAGACATGTTAATGCATGTAAGAAAAAAATTTAGAACCATGGCAAATTTAAGTTGGCCCAAGGAAATAAATCCAATAACATTCTACTATCTATTTAAAACTTTTTTCAGAGCATTAATTAGTAATAATACTCAATCAAGCAAAATACACCAAACTAGTGTCAATTTATACCTTATTATAAAGAATATTCATCCACCGTGATGGACAAGAAACACATGATATGTGAAGCCACTGAGTGATTGTTGAACAGACCAGATTTACAATCCTACAGGAGAAGAAATGACTTCATTAGCATACTTTTATTTTTACGAAGCAATATTGTAATCTGGCATGTCCTTTAACAGAAAAACAGACACAAAAATATCAAAATAAGTTGTAATGCACACATTGCACATCATATGGGATTTCAATTGGGACATGTTTTAAAGACCACATCATATGAGGACAAATATTAATCTAAATGCTTTCATATTTAGAAACATAAGTTAGGTCAAATCAATTAAAATAGCATAATAGAAATAAAAAACACTGACAAACTGGGCAAATAGAACATGTTATAAAAGATAACAAGTGTGTTATCCTTATGATACAAACCTCTTATTTTTTCATATTGCTAAATAAATTATGGACAACAGTTAGGTTCTGCATTACAATGAACCAAGTTGAGCTCAATAAAGTCTGACAATATTCTAAGAATGGAGCCAATTGTAGAGCTAAGGCCTCGGAGTCTTGAAACATGAAAAGAGTTGTCTGAATAGCAGTCTTGAAACATGAAAATTCACTCATGTATTATTCTGATGGTTCCATATATTTAGTTGAATTATCCAAATTCCCTGATTTTATTTTAAGTTCTACTGAAAAAAAGGAAAAAATGCATGCATATCACCATCCCTATTTCAAGACAATGAACCTGTTACTATATCAATAAGTAAAAAAAGTATGATTCTGTAACCTACTCAGAGTCAGTTTCCTCATCAAGCAGACTGAACAGGTTTTCTTCGATATTTGTGTCAATCATGGCAACCTGTCAAAATAAAACTAACAGATAAATAAATGTCTAGTCTGGACCCTGAAGTACATCAATATTTAAGAGACAACTGCCACAATTATACCTAAAGACATGATTTCAGTAGAACACCTTTTTTCTATATCTTGTGCTAAGCAAACTACAGAAAAACAAAGAGCCTAGTAAAAACAAAATGGTCTAGTAACCCCCTTTAACTCTCAAGCAAACATTTTAAGCCAATTGTCAAGCATGTAAGTTAAATACCTAACAAGACAAACAACTCATAGCTCATATCTTAGTACATCATTTCATCATTTAGTGCCACGAACAGATATTCCACCTAAAAACAAGAATGGCACTAAAATAATAATAGATTTGCCACAGAACAAGCTTGTATAGTGCTGATATCCCCATGATTGTTCTTGCAAAGCAAAATACTGAATTAGCTGGTTTCTAATTCAATAAAGTTTAATACATTTGGTCGATAGATCTACCATTGATTCACTTGCTAAAAATTTGTGGCAACATAGAAAAAAAAATCCAAAGAGTGAAATGAGAGGTCTTTGTCAGATATTAGTTTTAAGTATAAAAGCGCCATATCTATTGTACTGTTATCTCTAAAACACCCAAGTTTAGCCTACATCCATATTATCCATCACTGATCCAAGATTGAAAACAATATTTAAATCAGCAATATCCCAAATATAGTTCAATCGCCTCTCTTGTGGTCAATGACAAATCCACTCCCACAATAAATAAATAAATAAATAGAATAAAATCAACAATAAAGTTAGACCTGGTCACCCCTGAACCATTTACAGTTGTTAAATACACAATAAAAAATATTTTTGAGAATTCTTTTCCTATTTAGTGTACTTGGCAAGCAATAAAGAATTGTATTCAATATATTTTCTAGAAGTAACTCTGCTGTGCATGGAAATGGAGTTTGGTTTTTAAAAGTTAATGGGGACCAATCGGGTTTTCTAGCCTTTATTAAAACCGTTTTTTGTTCTTATTTATCTGTGCTTAAGCAATTCACTATGGCCTTATGTATCCTAAATTTTAGCTGTTAAAATATAACAACTTTTACAAAAAAATTTCCATCACAGAAATGACAAAATTCAGTTCATAGGTAAGATTATTTCTAAACTGATCATCATTTCAGGGAATTTTTTTCCAAAGAGCAGTATTGATACACCTTTTTTATATTCATTTGTCAATTTTTTTTTCACAAGCTTTTCTTTAAGAAGATGGCAACCAGGTGTCAATTGCAAAACAGAATGCTGGGCATAATGGATCCGACCATGCATCATTGGCTGGGCAAGTGTAATTTCTTCAGACAGAAGGGAAGTGAATTGATATTTTACCAAAGGCTACCAAATGTGGCAAATGCACTAAGTTTTCTCACGAGATATTATGTCAGATCCATAGGAAAGAAATGCAAAAGGAATTTAATAAACAAGCATGTGAGCAGCCCTAATCTAAGGACCCAACCCTAGATTTTACTCACAACGTCAAAAAGAACATGGAAGTACTTAGACGAGGAAGTAGATGAGATCCAATAATGCATTTCTACAAATAAGCAGCAGGACCTCTACAATGCAACCTCGATGTTATAGAATGCTGTAGGTTAAGCATCATCAACTTCCCTAGTATCAACCAGTATGGTATGGTCCACCCAGTATCCACTAAACCGGCAAAGAACTGATAAACATACCACTCCTTACTGGGTAAAAAGCCTAATATGACTTCAGAGCAGCTAATTCCAAGGTACTTTGGGTCAGCTTAGCTGCACCTAACATCTTAATACCTAATCTGGCTCAAATAGAACATATTTTTCACTGTCCAGGCCCATAGGGCTTGATCACAAGCATCTTCACCTTGAACATGCAGTATGAGGCAGATGGACAGGAGTCTCCTCTCGCATCTCCAATTGAATCTGTGTCATAGGTATAACAACATGAAGCTGGCTTTCTTAGCTGATAAAGACTTTCAGTTAGCTACAAGATCTCTGGATTAAATCCCGCTTTCATCGCTTACCTTAATTGAAAACAAGCTCTCTATCCTTCACCACTTACCTTTATTGGAAACAAGCAGTCTATTCATATTTGGAGAAAGGTGATCTTTTCCAAACCCCGCATTTGATGGAGCCACATGAACTGGGTTTGTCCTTTTAGGACTCCAACCTCTTGACCTATTTCAACTGGTAAGTGCCTTCACTTTATGAAGTTCTTTTAATATTTTTTCCCATTGGTACCAACTAGTATAACATGGTGTATTGATATAGTTTATGCCTCTATGGTACCATACCAGTTTGGAAGGTCCTTGAGACCTTTAATGGTCAATATTTGATATCTCGATGTCACAAATCCCATCCTGACTTGGCTGATGACAGCATAGTATACAACAACATAACATAGTATATGTTACTTGAAAATTTAATAAATACTATGACTAATCTATGGATTATGACAAACTAATGACCACAGATTCATAAGAGCTCCTCACCGGATCTTTTTCAATAAGATGACGAAGGGTTGACACAGCAAGGTGACGAAGAATAGGCTGTTGACAAGATGCATAAGCATATTACAAATCAAAATGGAAACAAGAAAATTGCAGACATTCTCTAATTTTCTATTAGAAGTACCTGTCTCGAGTAAAGAGTTGGAAGAAGATTCTGAACATGGGAAAACACAGAAGCAGCTTGTGGAGCAAAAAGGACAAGCTGCTGTGTGAATCTGACAGACCTGCAAATATTAATAGCCTATTATGTGCTATACTTGATATTAATAGAACACTGCTTAATACTCACAAAACCCCTCAATATAATCAAACTAAAAGAAACCTTCTCAGATTAAAAGAAATACTTACTCAAGAACAGTTGATGTCTCTTGGCAAGAGCTTATTTCTGCAATAACAGACTGAAAGAAACAAACATGTTACTATGCAAAAATATGTATACATGCAAGAATAAATGTAAAAAGCATAGAGCTATATAACCTAAACTAGTCAATTTCTCAGCCCAAGTACTCTGTAAGCTAAATCATACACAGGATTAAAAAAAAATCATACACAGTATTGTTGGCAACATGAAAAACTTGAATAAAAAAAATTTAATCCATTAACATGGTAAATGACCTTGCAACGAGAAAAAAATGTACTCCTTGGAGCAAGCTCAGGACCAACAACAGCAACTATAGCATTGATTAGACGCCCTATCTCCTGCCTAAGATCGACCAATCCGCTCTCCTCTGCCATAATTATCTCCATTGCAAGGAAAAGTGTTGCCTGCATAACACAATCAAGGAAGGCAAGTAATGTTATGGCCAATCATTTGTACAAATGTGTGTCAGATGCAATATTACATGTTCAAGTATAATAATGTATTTACTCAACAAATCACCAAGGTTTTTTAATCTCACCCATCAAGTACCAATTCCCACCATATGCATGCCTTTGAAAAAAAAAAGAGTGAAATTAATTGGTTATTAGGGGCTTTCTTCTTGACATGATCTTGGCCAGTTATTTCAATAGGCGCTCGCCTAGGCCGCCTCGCCTCGCTTCACTTCCAGGCAGCACGCTTCAAAGCCTCGCCTTGCTTCACTTCCAGGCGGCACGCTTCAAAGAGGCGCCTGGGCGCTCGCCCGAGCCCAGGCGCCAAGCGCTTCGGGCGAGCGCCTGGGTTAAACCAGGCGATCGAACCAGCGTTTTAGGTCTGGTTCGGTCTCCAGTGCTTTAGTTGATTCAATCGAACCAACTAAAGCACCGATATCAGTTGTCGTTGCCCAACCCTAACCCTACTCGCATTCACGCTACCGCTGCCGCTCTCGCCGCTCTCGCTCCCGCTATCGCTATCACCGCTCCCGCTGCCATTGTCGCCGCTCTCGCTGCTGCTGCTCACTTTTACTGCTGTCGCAACACCCTCGGTCTTCCCTAACACTCCTCTTCCTTCTCCAATTTCGAAAATATACTGTTAACAGTATACTAGTAATAGTAATGTATTTGTATTTATTAGATTGATAATATATTATTTTGATTTTAATACTGTTAATTTTTATTTATTTGAAATTATTGTTAGGTTTCAGGATAAATGGCAAGTATACAGAGCAACTCAATAGAGTCTCCAATGGCATCAAAAAAATATCCTGCATGGAAGTATAATTATCTGAAGGATCCGAAAGATACTAATGCAGTGACTTACATATTCTGCGATAAGACTACTATAGGTTGTATTTTTCGTGTAAAACAATATCTAGTAGGAAATTTCAAAAATGCAACAGTTTGCAAAAAATGTCCACCTGAGGTAAAAGAAGAGTTGCTGAGTTATACGAATGAAAAGAAGACACAAAAGAATGAATCTTACGGGAATTTATCAGAAGACAATGTTGAACATCTCAGGGATGAATAAGAAGATTATTCTATGTGTATTAACCCAAGTGGGAAAAAAGTAAACGACAAAAAAGGAAAAGAAGTTATGAGTACTAAGAAGGGTAAAAAGGGACCGATGGATATATATATGTTTCATAAACAACAAGGGCAAGCAGGAGGCTCAAAATTTAGACAAACAAATATAAGTGATGCTTGTGATAAAGAAATAAGAGGAAGAACAATTCAGCACATTACTCGCTTCTTCTATCAGGCTGGTCCTCCCTTTAATATAACTCGTTTAGACAGTTTTAAAAATATGATTGAAGTTATTGGAAACTATGGTACGGGATTAAAACCTCCAAATTATTATGAGATCCGAGTTGCATTGTTGTAAAAAGAGTTGAATTATACAAATGACTTACTAAAGAGTCATAAAGAATCATGGGCAACACATGGTTGCTCTATTATGTCAGATGTTTGGATTGACAGGAGATAAAAGAGTATAATTAATTTTATGATTAATTGTTCTTTAGGGACTATGTTTGTAAAGTCAATAGATGCTTCATCTTTTGTAAAATCTGGAGACAAAATATATGATTTATTTAACAACTTCGTGGAAGAAATTAGAGAACAAAATATCGTTCAAATCATAACCGACAATGGAAGCAACTATGTATTAGCTTGTAATATTCATCTTTTGAATTTTTTTAATTATTTTATCTTCAATTAAATGTATTAAACTCTTAAGTCTTATCATTTTTGTTATCTTGTGTCTCAGGTAAATTGATTGAAACAAAAAGACAACACTTATATTGGACTTCATATGCAGCATATTGTATTGATTTAATGTTAGAGGATATTAGAAAAATCTTATACATCAAGAAAACCCTAGAAAGGATAATTTTTGTCGTTGGATTTCTTTATAATCATATTGGGGCTTTGAATATGATGAGAAAATTTACAGGGAACAAAGAATTAGTGATATATGGTGTCACCTGATTTGCTACTTCATTCTTGACATTACAGAGCATGCATCGTCAAAAACATAATCTGAGAAACATATTTACCTCTAAGAAATGGGTGATAAGCAAATGGGCAAAAGAAGCAAAAGGCAAGAGGTCTACCGATATCATCTTAATGTCATCCTTTTGGAATCATGTAGTTTATATATTAAATATTATGGGCCCTCTTGTTCGAGTCCTTTGGTTGGTGGATAATGAAAATAAGTCTGCAATGAGATATATTTATGAGGCTATGGATAGTGCAAAGAAGACGATTAAAAGGTCTTTTAATGAAAATAAAAAAAAATATGAGAAAATTTTTACAATCATTGACGAAAGATGGAATTGTCAACTTCATCATCCCTTACAAACAGCAGGATATTATTTGAACCCTGAATTCTTTTATAAGATTAAATCTGTTGGGTTTGATGCAAAAGTTTTGGATGGGTTATATCAGTGCGTTGCAAGATTAGTTCCCAGCCTTAAAGTTCAAGATAGATTATTCGTGCATTATCTTTATATAAAAATGCCGAAGGTCTTTTTGGAATTCCAATGGTCGTTCGATCCAAGACAACTACATCTTCAGGTATTAATAATTTGATATAATTAATTTCATATATATTATGTTACTATGTTATTGCTAATAATAACATACATTTTGCAACTGAATGGTGGAGTTTATTTGGAAATTCCACCCCGAACTTACAGCAGTTTGCTATCAAAGTACTTAGTTTGACATGTAGTGTTTCGGGTTGTGAACGAAACTGGAATGTCTTTGAGCATGTAAGGATCACTAAATATTTTTATTTTAATTAATTAATTTATTTAGATAGATGTATTAATATATTTTACATTATATAACATGACAGATTCACTCGAAGAGAAGAAATCGGTTGGAACATCAACGATTGCACGATCTTGTTTACATAAAGTATAATCAAGCTTTGAAGGCTCATCATGATTTGCAAAATAGAATTGATCCAATCTCTGTAAGATATTGATAATTCAAATGAGTGGTTGATAGGAGACATGGGTGCTAACTTGCAAGATGCTGAAGACGAGCTTGTATTTGAAGATGATAGATTGACATGGGGAGATGTGGCAAGAGCTTCAGGTGCTAGAGAATTACAAACATATACAAGACATAAAGAATGAAACATATTTTGATAAAAAGGACGGAGTCGAAAGATAAAAGAAAGAGGACGAATTCAATAAAGATGATATATGTGAAAATGACGATAATATTGATTATGATGAATGACTTTGATGTAAAATTTTATTGTTTTGAATTTTGAAACTTTTTGTTAATGTGACATTGTGATTTTGTATCTTAGATTTTTTTAATTTAATAACATATTTATATTTAAAATTTTAAATAATTATATTTATTAATTATATTATATATTTTTATATTTTAGCACGTCGTTTCGCTCGGGCAAGCGCCTAGTGCCTCGGGCGTTTTTGGACCTTGACACCTTTTTGCGCCTAATGCTTTTTAAATCACTAATCTTGGCAAACATATATGTAAAAACCTGTATCATTAAATACTGTGGCCTATCCTCAGGAACACATGATTCAAACAAAGTCCAAACCAAAATCAGCACTAACATTTTGACCAATTCCTTTGACTGTGATCCCATGGCATTTTAACAGATAACAGATGTATAAAGCATCGATCACTTGTATTCTATGATTTAGTAAATCTTTCCATGTTTCGTAATGATTATGATTTCATTAGACATTGAAGCTAACTCAGATGTCATACATGAGATACCTTCCAAACTTAGGTCAAAAGAGGATGAATATGCAATCATATAAAAAATATATTTTATTAAGGAATCTATGAAAATTTCTTAACATGCCAAAATGAGCATGATGGAAGTGCATGCAGGTCATTCACATAGAAAATGATTTGTTTAAATTATGTCTGTCAATCATGAAGGTGGAGGGTTGCATTACATGCAGGTCATTCATATAACACCACTAGTGACAATCCCAAGCCTGAATGAAAAAGGTGAACGGTTGCGTTAGGCCACTGACAGACAACCTGCATAAAACTATGCCAAATCTCTTGAACATGGATCATAATCAATTTTAATGCATGGGTCTTGCAAACACACTATATCGATATACAATTTCATTATATCAAGAACCTTGACCCACCAACCAATAACAGACTATATTGATATATAGTTTCATTATATCGAGGACCCCAACCCACCAATCAATGGCTCACGACATTCATTTTGGTGGTAGGACCACTACAACAAATTCAATTAGGGAGACCAGTACCGGTCCTAGATGTATCATTATGAGTCCGAGGATGTACATATCTTCGTTTAGAATCTCATTTATTGTTTTATAGTCTTAATTTAGTTTAAATCTGTCTAATTAGATTGTATATAACCAGAAACGGGAATTTTATTGAATTATAGTATTATTTAAATGTTTCTTACAAAATTTGGTTCATACCAATGTATTAGAGTGTTGATACACACGATGTAAAAACCAATGCAAGCTAGCTGCAAGACCAAGCAAATTGGGGTTGCCAAGGCTACTACATGCCCCATACAAATTACCTATATGAAATATAAACCAAAAACATGGAAAATTTTGAACATTGCAGGAACATATAATCAATGGTTGCACTGTTGCAGAGCTGTGATAGTGCACTGTGAGAGTATACTGGGTGGTATTCTGACTTGTACCTCAATGTTAATTAAAATAAAAATGATGAATGACAAGTTTTCGACAATGAGCTATATGTTTTTAAATGAGTATTTGATATACTAATACTCGGTTGGACCAATAAATACCACTCCATACCAATTGGTTGGTTCAAAATTTGAGATCTTGACATAGGCAATATGCCAATTTTACTTTAGTGAAGGCGTAAACAAAGGCTTATGGTTTCTGCCCAAGGTAGCATGTGGCGTAGCACGAGAGTGTATAGAAATATCATAAGAAAACAAAATTATCATTTGAACCTCTATGTTCATAATTAAATAAAGAAATTAATACTTATTAAATGTTAAACAAGTATTTAATGCAAGAAATTAGCAGCCAGTCCTCTATAATAAAGCGAACCGAATTAGTTGGTGCCACATACAGAAAACCACACCATCATAACAGGCATCATATAAACACTGACTACAAATTTGCAACTAGGTACCTGAATTTGAGGGACATATGATAAACCAGCAGCTTCGATTATCAAAAGAAGAGAATGCAAAGCCCACAACTGCAGGCTAGCATTTGAACTCTTGGCTAACAAAGAAATTGACCTGACAGCTGAGGTCACCAGAGTAGTTAATGCTATTCCTCCTGCACTGCAGACATGTACCGAAGAAATCATCTATCAACTTCAAATTCAACAATAGAAAATTACTTATATATAAAAAGTTATAGCAACAAAACACTTTCCTACATCAACAAAAACAATTCATGTCAGCATTTACAGTACATAAGTGAAAAAGACTAGTTGGAACAATTATCATTTCGCAAATTATTTCCACAATGGATCAAGTTTCAAGGAAGTTCCTTGTAGGTTTCTGGTCCACCAAATAAAGGCTCCAAATTTGAAGGCAATACATTATCAGCATGGCCCCTACACAACATGGACTACCATGCCATCATCACTATGTCACAGTGAAGAATTTCAATGCCATCAGCACCACCTTTTGTTGACTGGATGCTGAAACAGCACATGCTGGTGTCCCGATTGACACTTCACAATTACAATACCAATGCCACTAAGAAAAGGAAAAAATGAAAAGGGAAAAATCAATCTAGAAAGTAGAGTAGAAGGGCAAACAGATACATAAAATCAGCACAAGAGATCCTCTTATTAAGTCTCGTCCCATTGCAAGTTGCAATAACAAATTGAGATGTGGCAAAGACATGGACTCACCAAGGAGCCGTGATGGAATTTTGTTGCAAACCATTCCCTCACCACTACTGAGTTATCCAAACTGAGCAGTGGCTGGAAACAATTTTTTACATAAAAAAACCAAAAAAGATAACTTGATTGGGCAAATGGCCATTTCAATGGCCTGCCCCCTCATCAGAAACCAGCAGCAGCTAATTTGTAGATCAATTGGCATGACAAGACTGGAGAAATCACCACAGATAAGTTTATGTCAAGCATGAAGCAGGAAGTATTGCAAGAAGAAACATCCTAGAATACAGCAGTCAATCAGATTTCATTCATAAAAATCAATCCAACCACAACCAATTATATGACGATTTATTCATAATTCATTTAAACTTAAATACAAACTAAAAAAAGCTAACATGTAATGTGATAATCATGAGTGTATATCAGAGTTAACCAGATCTACAGCGGTGAAAACCTATTCTGAACTAGATACCTTGGCTGCATAAATCTTGTCCACAAGATCTGGACGATCTCTAATCATAGATCTAATAATGGTTCAAACAGTCAGATGGTGACATGATGCATCATGAACTCATAATCAGAAATCTACTACCAATTATTGCCTTGATGACTGTACTCATCTTTTCCTTGGAATGTACATAAAAAAAAGAACCTAAAAATATTCTGATGTTCCAGTTTATGCCTGTGATCAACCATCTGATCTTCAATTGGTTGCTCAGATTCACTATTTTCACCAACTATTTTGCACGTTCACTTGATCTTCCCAAATTTATACACAAGTAGAGTCCCCTTAACATTGTTCCTTTTTCTTTTTACTCCATTACAACAAGTCATAAAGTTTGAATTATTTGGGGTTGGCTACATATATCTTTTACTGTCATTGAGCACTATAGGAAGTTATATCCTTGGTTAAATTAAGAGTATCTAAATTTTTTTTTTTATGGTTTGTAGCAAAGTGGTCTCCTTATACCTCTTCTCATACGACAAATAGTAATTATCTCAACTCTTCTAAACAAAGCATCTATAGGTCTTCTTAGCACATATCTATACCATCTTAAACAAGTCTCCCTCACTTATTCCTCTATCAAAACCACACCTAATTCTTCATACTCCACTGAAGAGAAAATTTCTTTCTTTTTCATAATCATCTATAAGAAAAGGGCTGCTAAGTTACATTCAATTATATGATAAAAAAAATTTGCTAAAAGTTTTTAGCTAAACAGCACCATGAATCTTCAATTCCAGTGATGATATGTCATTCTTGAAATGACAGTTACTTTATGTACCCATGCATTCCTTGTTGGATGGGTCTGATAAACAGGTCAACACTATTATACGGTTGAGAACCTACGTTTCCTCCAATAGAAAATGTGTCACTTTGGCTTCTGAATAATCAAGAGCTAAAAAAGGTTGGATTATCAGCTCTAACGTGGAATGATCCAAATTGTCCAAACAATGGAGTTGAAGGCTGAAGGAAGATTTAAAATTCTAAAGGCCAGATTTGATAGGAAACAAAAACACTTAATTAAAAATAAAAACTCAATATATCAATTCTTAATTGAGAAAAAGGTAGAAATTTGCAAGTTTATTCTCCAATACTAGATAAAGAGAATAACGATAACATAAGATAATGGATGCAATACCATTCAGTTGAATCCCACACTGAAATGGAAAAAGACAAACTAATTTACATGAGCTAAATGGGTGTACAAGTAACTTGCCTTAAATATATTGGGTCAATGTTTCAAGCTCTGCAAGCTCGTAGACCAATTATTCCATCAAACCAAGTCATGTCAAACAGTAACAATGTAGACATAGCATCATGTATAGTAATAAGTCCGAGTAAGATAGAGTAACCGGTGGACGGGTGGATAGGGTTGGAGGCACATCATGGTTTGGAAGTACATTATGGCATGAAGCTGCCACTAGTGGACCTAGGGTTTGATTCTGGACAAAGTTAAGCTTCAATAAGGATGTCAAGCACGTATCTGCAGAGATTGCACAAACAAACATCCATTCTGTGAAATCAATCCAACTACAACCTATTGTACAATCCTTTATAACAATATTTTATATTCCAGTCTTAACAAGACAAGCCCTAACAAGACAAATCTAACTCATAGGACAAGGCTTTCTTTTCCATACAATAAAAAACCTGACATAATCCAAGCTCTCAAGGACCTCTAGAACCTTTTAAACCAAGAAATGCAATTGCAGCTACTGGACCCACATATTGGTGGTCCATGCCAATACGGGTCCAATCCATTCTAGTATACCGATACACGGTACATTAGAACATACCACAATATTGTAGGGGAAAGGAAGAGGAGGGTAAGAAGAAGGAAGAGGGAGAAGAAAGAAGAGGAAAATTAGGTACAGGTGGAGGAGAGGAGGAAGAAGGAAGAAGAAAAGAAAAAAAGGAAACAAACAAGAAGGAAGAAGAGGAGGGCATGAAGGAGGCGAAGCAAAGGGTATGCCAAAGCATGTGGCATACAAGAGAAGCGTGACACAACTCCTCACAAGGAGTCATGTAATGAGCCGAGCCCTAGCGCGGGTCAAAAGAAGAAAATATACATTGTAGATATAGTGTACCAGATCAGACCACCCAATTTGGGCTCCATGTACCGATCGATGATCGAACCAGCAAATATCGGACATACCATACCGAACCAATCAAGTTTGCACTCCATGTTCTAAACTCAGATGCCAATGTGTTAATAACTTCTATAAACAAAATAATACCTGAAAGTAGCTTTGATATGATTGATACCAAGGATTCAAGAACACAAAAAAAAACTATTTCAATGCTTCCTTGCTCTTAATGAAGTAATAATTTCACATGATTGATATCCACTTTGCATTATTGCTATTAGAGAGTTTGTACTACCATTTAATAGGCAGAGCTTGAATGAAATTATTATAGTTAATAATACAATTGTCATGATCCATACTGCTCTAACTCAAGTAACAATTCCATTCGATCAATTTCCAATTTTCTGTATTGCTACCAAAGATAATCCACCACCATCTGATAACAAGAGCATTATTAAATCCTTCCATAAATTGTATAAGACCACTATATGACCCATTTAGGTAGCAGACAGATCGACACAAAATTACTAATATGCCCACCATGAACTGAAATTTCACCCGAAACAATATGGTATGGGCAGCATGTACCAGTTCATGGGCTTACAAAAACCAAGCCTACCTGTTTTACGCAAAATGGTTGATATGTGAGGCATGCCGGTCGGTACACCTCACATAGTGTCACTCCCAATAGTCCAATTGACCATTGGGAGCTGTTTGGGGCTTATAAAATCTCCTCGTACTCCCACTTTCACTCACTCTCATTCACTCTCAAGCTCACTCTCACTCTTTCTCAACCTTTCTCGCTAGATCTCTCAATTTAGCAGATTAAATTTGTTTAATCTCCCTAATGGTCAATTAGTGAAGGTTAATTTCGATAAAAAAAGGATTCAAGCTCGAGATCTGGTGGAATTTGTCTTCAGTTAAAGGTATTTTCCATATCTTTCTATTTTTCTTTTCTGTTTCATTTAATTAGCACGAAGAATATTGGTAAATCTTGATTCATTAGGGACTAACGATTAAGTAATACTTAACTAGAGATATAATGATTAATTAATCAATAGGGACTTATGATTCGATTAGAATGGTAGCTGGTAGATTTCCCTATGTTGCAAAATGCATTAAGATTCCTCTACATACAAGGAAAACCATCCATGCAGAACATTATATGGAAAAAGTTAAAATTCTATAGACATAGACCGAAGAAGAAGCAGAGTACAAGCATGCTGCCATGGCACCGATCTATGATCATTAAGAGGGTAATGGCAAGGGTCAACGTAATGATGTTGACTCAAACCTTGCAGCTAGCGTCCATGCCTTCCTGGAGCAACAACGCACGCCTATAAGGAAGTTATGAGATGTCGACTAGGCAACTTGTGTAGTATGACCATGGTAGCGGCAAGGACAATACAAGTGACCCAAGTCAATTCAACATAACTCTTTTCACTGCAGGTGATTCATTCAAAATATCTCTTTTCTTTGTAGGTGATTCAAAATCATTGGAAGCAACTTCTTCAATGAAGGATGATGCCACAAAGTGCTTCATCGATGGATTTGGAAAGATAAGGATTTTAATTGAAATTCCTTATAGCCTAGAATTTTCTATTGATTTATGGCTTAGATATACTTTCTACTTTTTTCTTATTAAATTGAAATGTATACACCAACAAATTAGGAGAATTTCCTTTTTCAAAAAATCCAAAAAAAAGTTTTTTCCAAATTCATTTAATTTTTCAGCATTTTCTCGAATTGCCAGTCCGTGTCGGTGTACTGACAGGTACATACTGGTTCAGCTAGGGACCGATAAACATGGATAGTATGAGACTAGTAATAATGTTTAATATATGAGGGCGAATTTACATTACAAACTAAATAAAGAGAAATGAAATTTAAAAAGCTTACCTCCGATAAATACAACCCAAAGAAAGAGCAATAGATGCTATATAACTTGGATCCGTTGCTGCAACTATCTCTCCAAGAAGAGACCGAGTCTGATCAACAAAAGTGATTATACAATTTAGAACATAAAGAAGGAAAAAAGTACAAGAACTTGGACAAAGTAACCATCTAAATTTGTTAAAGAGCTATTTTAATAGTAGATGTCACATCAAAATCACCAGCCCACTAATGACATGACAAAAAATAAATATTTCAAAATATTCATCTAAAAATTGAACTCACACAAAGTAAATAAAATTGTATAATGCAAAGAAAGTCTGGGTTGAGAAACTATAATAATCAAGAATATCAGAGACATCAGAAGCAAACAAATCAGCGAGTATTAGATATTCAAGATATTATGACATTAAAAAAACAATGATATGATATCAAGAGATTCAAGGGTACAAGATGTTAAGGACAGTAAGAAAACACTACTTAGCTAATGGACCATTAATAACTAGGTGGATCAAAATCACATTGTAGTTTCGTGCTACTAACTTGTGACAATTCAACTTAAAACAGTTCACTACGATATGGCACTTTTTGCTTTTGTTTGTTTTTAATTAACTTCTATTTGAACTGTAAAAAGCTTGAAAGGAACAGTGTCTAGACAATTTGTGTTTATCAAATAATCTCCATCCTCTCACAATTATGTTGTATTCAGATCCATAATAGTTAAATTTAAAAGCTACAATTTTACAATAGTGTGATGCACAAATCTAAAGATATTCATGGAATTGGGAAAGCAAGAAAGTTGAACAGATGTGTGTGAGAAGACCAAAGGTTCAATGATCCCAGACGTTTAAGAACTTTATGATCACTGCCAGTGCCATGTGATAACTATTTAAGAAATTCAATAAATCAAAAAAACATGATCTTTCTACCATGTAACAGCTGCCTATCCTAATGTAACTAGAGAAGGAACGGTATCACAAGACTGAGGACACATATATAACAGGGAATTATGCAGCACTTGATAATAAAATTCACAAATCTCAATCTACACTGTCTTTTGCCTCAATCTAGACTTTCAATAAAATAACCACTCAGATACCAGTAAACAGATAAGCATAAAAATGTCACATTTGACTTTTGCAGAACCATTTAATGCAAAAGACTGACTCCACAACATTTCATTTGATATAAATGCATCTTTACAAGATGTAGATCATGTTTTCCATATAACATGACTTGACCAAAAAGCATACTTGTCCAACTAATACATTGTTACATGCACAAGATATGTATACAGTTGTTTGTCATAACGGATATACATATAGAGTCAATGCATGTGTAAGTGTACCATCTTAAAGATAGTTTTCAAAATGAGGCTGGGAAGGATGCTTTTAGTTTTGTGCTTAGAAATGCTGCTGGTAATCCAGTTTTTGCTTCTTGCAGTTGCAGGTTCATGAAGCACCAAAGAACACTCTATTATAAGGCTCAGGCTACTATGAGTTGCAAGGCCACTGCTAAGAGTTCACTGCACCCAGATTGAATCTGACTTAGAGCAACTAATTCGTATACTGAAACACAAAGTGGCAACTCCTTCGGCTGTGGTGAATGTAATTAAAGTCATTTTTACCCTGCTGAGGTTCTTTATTCCTATTTTATTAAGCATGTACATAGAGAAGGCAATAGGGTGGCCAATTGGTTAGCCAACTATGCTACTCTCTTCGTGTAATTATTTAAGAAGAGGGAAATGGCCCTCTAAATCTTCCTGTTTTTTAATATCCTCTGATAGAAGGGGGATACCTGTGAACACGCTTTACAAAGTAACATATTTTAATGTTTTCTTGGAAAAAAAGATGCTTTTCAATATTTAGTGTAAAGCATTCAACTGACTTAAACCCAGTTTGGTAGTAACTTGAAAGCTTTGACAGAGACTGTTAAGAATATAGGTAATATAAAGTTGAACCTTTGTAGAAAATTATACAATAGTCTGGCTTTACCTGGACAGAACGAGAATTGTTGATAATACAATAATATGGTTTTACCTGGACAAAATGACTTAATCTTATAATAGCATCTTATATGTCAAACGCACCAGCTTTGCAGTAAAGATGTCATTTCCAAGGCGAGCCAGTAAACCAAGACCCTCACATGATGCTCTTCGTTGAGCTGGAAAATTTTCACTTTCTGCAAGAATACCCTGTAGATTTACAGGTATGAATATATCAAACAAAGAACCAAACTAGCCGTCTCCAGGAGATATTACAGAAAATTACAATGATTTGCACCTGGAAGATGGACTGAATGGTGCTTAAAACCTCAACTGTCAATGTCTGGTTTCGTAAAGCAAGCAGGGACTGCACACAAGGATAATCTATCACATGGGCATCAGAAACAATGCAATCCTTTTAATATATTAGTCTATGAAAATCTAAAGATGTTAATTGACACCTTTAACCCTGCTAGCATGCCTACGCATGCATTTGTTACACTGGCCACATGCCATGGTTGCTTCTTGCTGTTCTTTATACATTGATCAACTTTGTTAAGAAGCATTAATTTCCCACCATTATCCTTGAGGTGAGGAACAATAAGAAAAACAAATATTAAATATTAATATTACAAAATATCATATCCATGAAATATGACCATTGTAATTGCGTACCTGCGTAGCGAACATGGTCCCAAAGCACAATAGCATTTGATTAACCAACATTTTGCTGATCGACTCAGACTAAAATAAAACATCACAAATCACAATTAATTAGCCAAATCAAATAGAGACATTTCAACATAATACAAAGGTAAAGAATAAAAAGACTTCCATATATGCATAAAATGAATCTGCATCATTGAGAGAAAGCAATAAGTGAAAGGTCTACATAGGAATTTCATTTATGTAGCAAGTGCCATGAGCAGGGAACAAAGAAGGATAAAACTTTTGGTAGAGAAGTCATTATTTGTAACCAATGCATTTTCCTTTTATCTACTTGTATTTCTGTTCAAAGGTTCAGTGTAAGTCACGGCTTACTTGAGAATGTACCAAGAAGATCAAGAACATCTTGAAACAATATATGCCCAAAACTAAATTTAGCTGTTCCGTAGCTTCTTAGTTGCAGGGTTGGGTTCAAGTTCATAACTTAGATTAGAATTAGGCAATAAGAATAAATATTAATAGTTAATCTAATTGAATAACTAAAATTTCAACTATATATGGAACGATGGATTCAAATAACATTTTATACCGGCCTGTACTGACTGGTATCTACCTGTCTGATGGCTAATAATCTAATTGAATAACTAAAATTTCAACTATATATGGAACCATGGATTCAAATAACATTTAACACTGGTCTGTACGAACTGGAAACTACTTGTCCTATGGCTAATCAGTCTGTGAACAACATGATTTCACTGAATCTGGTTGGATAAAGGCAGTACAACCCATTAGGCCAACTGAACCATGTGTGTCAGATGGTACTCTTTCCACCTTAAGTTCCCTTTATCCTCCGATCTCCTTCAAAATTATCTCAATCTCACATTTGAACCTCTATCTCCCACAAATCTTAGTAAATCAAGATTCAAACCCAAGAAAGCAACATTAATTTTCCCCAATTCAAGGTAAATCTGAAGCTCAAAATGAAATCCTTTGGCTAGTTTTTGTTGAATGGAGCTTTATTCTTAAAATTTCCCATCTCAAGGATATGGTTTTATACTTAGATTGTAACTTTAGCTCTAAATCTCTGTATTTCCTTCTCTGAATATCTGGTTGAAACAAGACCAGATCTACACAATCTAGCATAATATCTAACTCATTCTAAGCTGGGTCCTCATGGTTCCAACCAAGACTTGTCTGGGTCCAACCAAGATCCACTTGAATTTGCCTGAGATCAGTTTGGTTCCAGCCATGATCGATGCAGATCCAGCCTAGATCTGCACAGCTACAGTATAGATCCATGTAGCTCTAAGCTAGACACACAAAATCTGACCTAAATTTGCATAGATCTCATCCTGCAGATTTAACCTACATGTGGATATATAGGCTATAAGTTGTACATGCACAGATCTCTTAATGGCTCTACACAATGTCATCACAAGAATGCAAAACAAATGTCCAGAGTACAATTGACGCAATTATTGAGGTACAATAATTAGTTGATTAAGTTGAAGTTCTTTATAAGTCGTCAACAATTAATTATTGATGTATGTCACTATCAAAATGTTTACCAAGAGCCTTAAAGCACACTCAACAAGAATCCTACATTGGATCCTGGTAACACAATTTGTCAGAATCATACTGAGGACCTAAAACCACCTCCCATCAGAAGACAATGATCATTTTAGTGGCGGTAGCCTAGTAGGCCTACGATATGACATCAAATTTTCAATCGGATGTTTCTGATACATGTATTATGAGTCAATTGAGTCAATTTTGGAACTTCTATAATTTTATACATGTTCTCTTCATATATGGTTTGCAATACATGGTAAGAACATATTTTGATTCATTATTAGATCTAAATTTAGAATAAAAAATCAACTATTTTTTATTTATTTAGTAGTCAAAATTCAGGTTTTGTATTGATCTTAAAATGGGTCCGGTCAGAACCATTCAGTCGTACCTATATGAATCGATACAAATCCATATTTACACATGGTACATGTGCATATTAATATTACACAGGTCTGTCAATAAAAATACAAGATCATTGCAAATGTAGCTTTGTAGCTGACATAAACAACATCATGATAATCTTCCAAAGAAGACTTGTCAAATAACATTCTTCAAATGAATACAATTAAGGATTTCTTTTGTGTTTCTTTAGCATAGATGTTTAATTCCCCAGCTTTATCTCTAGTATCATTCCATCTCAAATTTCATATTTTGCTTCTGAAACACAATGCTGAAAGTTTAACAAGAAAAATCACAAGGTTGATGAAATAATGACTACTACATGCCAGGTGAGAAAACCTACGATAGTTTTACTTTGTGGCAGTGACACACATAAAAGATCAGTTTGATAATGTGAGTCATTACTTTATGCTGCACCCACCTCATGTTGCGTACAGGCTATATTTGCTTGGACCTAGGCACTGAACATCAGGTGCAACATGGATATTAGTGATCAATGTGTGCGTTGTTTAAGTAGAATATGTAGGCATCCAAATTTAAAATACAGGTATGCACATGACCATTGACCAGTCCCTAGTAACAACAATATAATCTCAAAGCAAAGGCCAAGTTATTCAGGTGGTCCCTTCTGGACCAATTTTTATTACAAATGAGCACATGATAGGAGAGAGGGCAACAAAAAATGGGCTAGAAAACTGTAGTTTCAGAAATGTCTTTAGTTTGGCCAATCTTTGTTGCTTCTGTCATGTTCTTACCCTCTCTCATCCCTTACCCTCTCTCATGTTCTTTCCCATCCTCTGTTGCTTCTTCTCCTTCATCCTCTATTCCTGTGGACTGCTGACCACTTTATTCTTGCCAGTCATGCATCTGCTGAATTCGACCTTTGATAGAGTCAATTCTGGTCAAATCTGACTTACATCCAGCACTGGTTTCTGCATCTAATTGTCCACATGGCTATGAAAGGGTGAAGTGATGAGTTCGACCAAGGTTTTCAAATTCAGGTGTCAGACCCATACCAATCATGACCAGGTCAGTACAGGACCAAGTTGTACAGATGTATTATGTCAGTACATTGATGCATACCGAGTTTCGGAGAAAAGCTTAAAAGGACTGATAAATATTTATAAAATATTACAAACTTGTACTAGGCTGTACAAGCTTCTAACAGGTGTAACGCCTGGTATGTTGTCGGACCAGTAAATACAGTGAACCATATGGGACAGCATTGGAAACCTTGAACCCATCCACCATACCATACAAGTGGTTGTACATGCCTTGAATCTGAAGAAATTAGGGATTGAAAGGCTGACATATTAGGCTCTGACCATACCAAAAAGGTTTGACGTTATTCCACCATACATAATATCTTCATAACAAGTGATTAGAAAAGCATGCAAAAAAAATGATGGCATTAAAAAGCCAATTCAGTCGTTTATTAAGCCTCACAAATAGTTACATATAGTTCAACAATAAAAGCAACATAATTCTACAGAAAAGATTAAACACAGACTGATTAGCAATGAACCAACATGTGAGGCTATTACCCGAGGAAAGATGCAAATGTGTTACAGATAGTTCAACAATAAAAGAAATGTAATTCTACAGAAAAGATTAAACACAGACTAATTAGCAATGAACCAACATGTGAGGGTATTACCCGAGGAAAGATGCAAATGTCGTCATCCCATACACATGGCATTAGTCCATCTTTGCCACCATCAAAAGCTCGAAGCTCATCTTCATACCAATCACTGAGCATTAACAATAAATAAGGTTATTAAATTTGCTTCAGGTGAATAACAAAAAAAACTGTATCTAAACAGGGTTTGGCAAGATATATAAATAAGATTAAGCAAATCTTAAGCAGTGTGACAAGAATTATATAAAATGTCAGTCATATCAAGAATATTACAGTATGCCGATAAAGAGTGCATGCAGTAAAATGAAAGAAGTACCTCCCAGGTACCCAAGGGCCTAAGCAAGCATCCTTCTTATCTAACAAGGTTCTCAAGCTCGAGCTTTCTTCATATCCCGATGGATCACTTTTTATGCAAGTCACCGCAAAAATTTAACAAAGCCAGTTTAACAAGTAATGAAATGCATATCAATATCAGTACAAAGATTGCTCAAAACACTCAACAAAACAACTTCCACGATACAAAATAGCAACTCACTTTAACTTACCTGAATGGAGAAGTGCATATTTCGATGATTTGCTGATGATCAGTTTCATATGCCATAGGATTTGGAATAGACTGATAAGCCATCAATGTTCTGGCAGTGAAGAGGGCTAAAGCAGACTTCATATTTGGTAATTGCTTTGAGGAAAAGAATGAAATATAGAACAAAGCTCTGCAAAATTTTAACATACAGAATTTAGAACAAGCAAGCCGAGAAGAAGAGCAGTACCAACAAAAAAAGGAGAGAAAGATGAATCTACCCGCTGAGGTATGCCA
Source organism: Musa acuminata AAA Group (assembly GCF_036884655.1). Taxonomy (NCBI): domain Eukaryota; kingdom Viridiplantae; phylum Streptophyta; class Magnoliopsida; order Zingiberales; family Musaceae; genus Musa; species Musa acuminata. The sequence continues at coordinate 3,697,994 of NC_088343.1, read as the reverse complement.
ATACGGGTTGAAGAAGAACTCCATTAATAGCTGCTACTGTCGGACAAACAAAGCTTCTTATAAAGGCAGTTAGTGCCTCAACTGCAGCCGACAAGACACTAGAAGAATAGAGAAGTTGAAATGTAAAAACTAATAATATACCAAAAGATAGATGTTCTTGCAAATTAGTTGAGAATCCATATGAAATAATATACATGCACCATTTTCCATATACAAGCACATCACAGATAATTTAGCCCATTGTAGGGCTCAACTCAATGCAAAAGTGATGCTTCAAACCAAGGATTGAAATATCGTACCACACCGGAGTTTCGACATTCGCTCGGTATGGTATAGTACTGTATACCGAGCGGTACACCGTTCTGTCACGGACTTAGCTGGTTTTGCCTAAGTCGTGCGGCACCCTTGCGTGTCCGTCCGCAAAGATCAACCTCCCGAAGCCTCCCGTGATCCCTTATGACCCACAAAAGAGAGAACAGGACAGAGAAAACGCC